>NW_027506910.1:0-32500 GCF_052324685.1 Brachyhypopomus gauderio
TGAACTCGTATTGACTGTCGTTCCTGTACCCGTTGCTCGGTTAAAGTAGTCTATATAATTCCGCACACTTAACGTTCCGACAGACAAAAAACGAAGGTCTTGTTCACATTCACAGTTATCCGGCGCTCAACCTATGATGGTTTTAACAACTTAAGTTCAGTATACTCATAAATGACTGACTTCGATCCCTGAATATTTAACCGCATGTTCTGGACCCAATAACTCTGTGCGTGTCTGGTCGAGTTAGATCAACTCAATCAGTTCAATGAGTTCATGGGTTTGGTAACCTCGCTTCTAGAATAACCCCAGACAGCCCAACAATATACCAAATGCAATGCTTGGGTACTAGCTATAGAAATAAGTAAAAAAAAAAAGATACCACAACGATACTCAGGGAAACACGGCGACAAAGCAGTGTAGCAAGAGCGTGTGGATGGTGCAACAGTGTGTAACAGGTGGTGCATCAGTGCTGTTGAAGCAGCTGTGCTGATGAAGGTAACAGGAGGAACTGATGGAGGATTCAGGCAGTGGAGCTGGCTTCTCCCAGGCTGTGGAGAAGCAATGACTGGCAACTTCACCACCACTATAAACTATTAAATCCCACTTTTTCAAAGCTACATCAACATATGACTGTGCTGTCTTACCACAACATAATGTAACAATAATATGGATTTGTTTATAAACTATTTATTTATCAAATTTTTAGATAATGTACTATAGCATGGTACATAATGTATCGGTATCTCGATATGAAATTACCCAGATCAGGATATGATATATTGGTCATATCACACGTCCCCCTACTCTCCCACTAAATATAGAGAAATGTTGCTAATGAATGTCTGTGTCTGAGAAAGTTTATCTTAGTTGCCAGTTTCAGCCATCTGACAATGAGTCAGTTTTTCACTGATTCCTCCAGGTCTTTGGAGGAGGCTGGGTGTGTTTGAGCAGAGGGAGAGTTTTCACACCTCTGAGGTAACTTAGTTCAGGTGTAACATTTATAGCATCCCGTAACACCCGGGCGCAATAAACAGCGTGTTCGACTAAAATCTATTACAAAATGAGTCGACAACTAATTTGTGGATTCGTTGGCGAGGTAATCGCCTGTGTATTCCTAATACTCCGATAAGAAGGCATCGCCGTTTGCTGGCGTTAAGTATAATGGCAACACCTTTACAAGAGCGCTTCACTCTTAACTGGGCCAGAGAGGGTTGAGAACTGCAGCACGCGCCGAAGCTGACCTGGCGCGAGCGCGCATCAGTTATGCTGCAGGATGTGAAGAAGAGGCACGTTGCCCCTCTGCATGAACACTCGTAAATGGTACATCAGTCAATTGGCCAGTTTGTTCATGTTAATCCCAGCCGTTGTACTTTACGTTGAGCTGTGACACTTTCTCTTGATCAATGAATTGTTCATGGCGTTAAACAAAGGTTACTTGAGGTCTGGGGATAGCGGTCACACCTTGGATATTCGTAGGAGGCACGGGGACAAAACATCCGGGAATAGAGATAAACTGCGGGAGTCCCCGCGGGGACAGTAATAAGAAGTGTGTTTATCAACGAGGCAGCGCTCTTCCACATAGCTTAATCCCATATATTCTCAGCTTTTGTACGGAAATTAGTTTTTTCTGTGCATGACGGATAAATATGTATTTAAAAGTGCCCTCAATTTACGATTTAACGTTGCATTGTTGTCGTGAGTCCGTTTACGTTGCCCAGGGCACATATGTTTCTAAATCGAAAAAAAGTGCTCAAACTCCTGTCTGTGTGTGAATGATCAATGTAGGGTGCAGGGGAGGGGGGGTAGCCAGCCCCCAGACCTAATAACTCACTATTTCAGTATCTTAAGGACTAGAATCAACAAAAAAATAGCTTGAATATAGTTCTATTTTAATGGAGTATTGCAGTTTAAAAGAGCAATGGTACTATTTTGTTTGACAGTCCGAAGGAGTCTGTGCCAGTTGTACAGAATGGGCGATTCAGTCCTCGCCCCTCTTTATTTAGAAAGGTGGCTTGATTATTGTACGAATAAGGGATTAACCTGCTGTTAAACTGAATTGCTGCTTTTGGCGCTTATCTGTGGTTTAAAAATTTTGACAGAAAAATTGGTAAAAATTCCGGAGGAAAGTTCATTAAAAGACATTTTAATGAAATATTTTTATTGTTTTTATTGTTGGTTTACACATGCTTAAAATATCCTCAAGCTATATTTAAAAGCTAATAGCTAAGTAAGATCCACTGAGAATTGCCCACCCCCGCAATCTGAATAGATTATCTGTTTTAAAAAATAGTTGTCAGTTGCAGCACTACGTATGTCTATTGTAAAACACTCTATATATGACTGTGGTCCTCTCCTGTCCTCTCCTGACCTCTCCTGTCCTCCCTGACCTCTCCTGTCCTCCCCTGACCTCTCCTGACCTCTCTGTCCTCCCTGACCTCACTGTCCTCTCCTGACCTCTCCTGTCCTCTCCTGACCTCTCCTGTCTTCCCCTGTCCTCCCCTGACCCTCTCCTGTCCTCTCCTGACCTCTCCTGTCCCTCTCCTGACCTCCCTGTCCTCTCCTGTCCTCTCCTGTCCTCCCCTGTCCTCTCCTGACCTCTCCTGTCCTCCCCTGTCCTCTCCTGACCTCTCCTGACCTCTACTGTCCTCTCCCTGACCTCTCCTGTCCTCTCCTGACCTCTCCTGTCCTCCCCTGTCCTCTCCTGACCTCTCCTGACCTCTCCTGTCCTCTCCTGACCCTCTCCTCTCTTGTACAGCACATGCACATGTTCAGGATTTTGGCTTGGAGCACAGTGACAGAGGACAGGAAAGGAGAATGACTGACAGACCCAGTAGTAATTATACCCATGAAGAAGATTCAACTTGATGTCAAGTGGACAGCCAAACCGGCTAATGCTACCTATTATTTGTCTATACACACACACACACACACACACACACACACACACTAATCATGAGCTTCACATCCTTATACCCATCGTATGGGATTTACATGTGTGGTTATAAGAATAATTAATGAACCAGTCATCCAGACTCTAAAGAACCTCAACAGGGAGGTGTTTGCAAGGTTCACACTGTTCCTGGAACAGCCAGCCTGAACATGGATGTCATTAACACTCTGCTACCTCAGCTAATAAATACCATTAAAAACATCTCAGAGATTCGAAATATTCCAGCATTTGACGTGCAATGTACTTTATGGATTCCAAATTCATGGCTACAAACCTTTTTGAGAGAGAGAAGGTGTGTGTGTGTGTGTGTGTGTGTGTGTGTGTGTGTGTGTGTGTGTCAGCAACTCTACTCTGAAGAATACAAGGTAATAAGTTGTATCCTCACTAGCATAACATGCCACTGGACTGAATGGCAGAGTGTCACTGTATTGTGGAGGAGCTGAATTTGGGCTGCCGCTATGGTAAGCTGTTTACCTGCATCTACTAGATGTTTCTCTCAAAAGAGCTATTTCTCTCCATCCTCAGATTCACTTGCAGTCTCATTGGTCCTAATATGGAGTTTAGGTCTGCACATTAAACACCCACCAACTAAACTGCCAAGCAGCACCAACTTTTTGACTTAAAAACTGCAGACATCTAAACCAGATCAATGGCCAAGGCCACAGCTAATGGATACACTCTCCCAACTATCTACACAGTCTGCGAAATCGTCTTCGTCACCGTGAGGAAGATGAGCACACCACGGCCTGGAGTCCATTCCGTCTCCGAGAGCCTGGCTGTGCTTGGCCTAAGGGAGAGAGAACCTTCTGGGGCCTTAACACTCACCAGGTAGGGCACTCGCACCTCCTGCAGAGTGTCACTCTCTTGCATGTTTGTGAAGTCTCGAGAATAGTGAGTTTCAAAACCATTATCAACAGTGCTGGTTTAAATTTATTTTAAGGAAGGGGTCTCTCTCTCTCTCTCTCTCCTCTCTCTCTCTCTCTCTCTCTCTCTCTCTCTCTCTCTCTCTCTCTCTCTTTCTTTCTCTCTCTCTCTCTCTCTCTCTCTCTCACACACACACACACACACACACACACACACACACACACACACACACACACACACACACACACACACACACCACACACACACACACAGTTCCTCAATGACAGCACTGGCTGCACTTAAAAGCCCCATGCTCACACAACAAAGGGTGCTTTCACACCGAGTCTGACTCTCCTTCTCTCCTCTCCCTTCTTTTCCGCCATACATTTATGGTTCCATTATAGTGTTCCACCTTCTTGCATTTGCGCACATTTCAGAGAGAAGAAAAATGGCCTCTCAGATCTCTCTCTCCTTTTCTTACTCTACCTGAAGGGAGCTGCGTGAAGGTGTTTATAAGCCTCCTTCAGTCTCCTGACCAACGTTGGGCGTTTGACGGTAAATAGACATTAGCAAAACGGTAGTAACAAATGTGCTTTTAAAAAAATCTTCCAACTACTGATCTGGTAGTTAGTTTTGTAAAGCATGATTATAAATATTTCATGAACACACACCTATAATTAGTACTTTAGTAATACAACGTTTGCTAATTTTAAGGTTATTTTATTTAAAATTTAAGGCTAACGTAATTAACCAGCCTTGAAGCAGCAGTTTAGTTCCTTAGCTAGATTAGCTACGATTAGCAGTCAGCTGCAACTTACCACCGAGTTCTTCATTGTTGACTTCACGGTAAAACCCTCCGTTTTCAGTTCTTCTTTTGTTAAATCAAAGGTTCTCATATTTGTACACATGGTGAAAGTTATAACAGCTGTTCTCTCTGAATATCTAACTTTCTTAGCCAGCTAGCCGGTTCAGTTCTCACATTACAGCTCTTCCTTTCTGTTTGGTTGCTAAGGACTCACAAGGACGCGCTGCGGTTGCCGTGCACGAAACGTCAACGCTTAATCGCCATAGAAACAACACGCCCGCTGTTCCTCGAATTGACAATTTCTTGCGTTTCAAAATGGGGTTGCCAGATAATAAAACAAGCCGAATTAACTCTACCAAGATGACCAAGATAAATTTGAAAACACACTTAATATTTGATAAATCTTTGGTTAATGTCATTTTGTCTAAATAACTTGTGGATTAAGGTGAATTTCTTTTTTTTTTTTATCTTCAACCTCTTGCCCTCAGAATCCCCCATCATTTTGCTCTTGCCACCGCGGTGGCGAGAATACCATGGCACTTAATCATTAGAATTTAACTGTGGGGCAGTTTTAATCCTCTTTACCTCCGGGGTCCCCTCCTCCCTCCCTAAGCCACAGTTATCAATCTATGGTGCGCAGACAGTTTCTGTAAAAAGCTCCTGTTTGTTGTTATGGCTTTAGAGAGTGCGGCTGGGGACAGTGGTTCGTGCAAGTGGGACAAGGAGAGACTGTCGGACCTTTAGCGCCGAGAACGGCACCGCCCGCTGTGGCTGTCCGCTTTTATCGTGACAGTGACAAGACATTCAAAAGCCCTTACAAAGAGCAGAATGTGCCGGTCGCATGGTGTGGTGGTATTGTGATTAGAGGTTCTATTAATACCCTCTCTTGTTGTTCTTCAATCTGTGTGTGTGTCTTCCTATAACTTATGACACTAATGATTTGTGTGTGTAGGAGTTTTGATGTCTGGGTGAAAGAGCCAGACATTGTGTGATAAATAAAAGAATGTGTTGTGATCCACACCGCTTCTGCCAAACACTCACTAATGAATACACACTGCTGCCCAGAGTGTTCCTCCGCTGGTATCGTCATCATCGTTGTTGTTGCCTTCATCATCATCATCACCTCAGCTGTCGGTCTGTGATTTTTTATCATCCAGCTGATTCTCTCTGGGACCAGACAGTGTCTACAGAGACAGAGACAGCAATTAGGCTCCCATTAACGGAGAACAATGTGGTGTGCTTGTGCACCATAAACAGAAGCACACACACACACACACACACACACACACACTCAGTGGTCAGAGCAGAAAGCCAGAGCAGACCATGGACATGCACAGCAGGAGTACGCACACACGCCTCCGTGTGTCTGCCAATTACTGGGCCCCAAACGGCCCATTAGGATAGAGTGTGAGCCTGGCCCAGCTCATGTGAGACACCGTTACTCACACACACCCCACACACAGTCCTGCAGTTTCACACTGTTAGGAGGGATGCAACCCGGTTGGGGTTCTGCAGTGAAGGTGACGGCATGGTAAACAATTAATGCTAGAAAGATCGAGATACAGGCCTGGTCTAGAGTGCATAGAAACAGTCTGGTGGCTGAGGTCTGTGTGTGTGTGTGTGTGTGTGTGTGTGTGTGTGTGTGTGTGTGTGTGTGTGTGTGTGTGTGTGTGTGTGTGTGTGTGTGTGTGTGTGTGTGTGTGTGAAATGCTTTGAAAGCACCTCTGGGTCTTCACTTATTCAGCATGTTGTTAGTGTAGGTATAAAACCATTTTTGTGGACACACAAGCAATCACACCTTTAACCTTACGCTTACAGGTGTGCAAGGTCAGCAGTTCTAATTATACCGAAACGTGTGAAGTTTAAGGAAAGTTTTTTTTTATGGGACCACCTGCACTCATTGCCAAACCAGTCCACCAGCTTTGTAGTTATACTGGTGGATCCAAGAATAACTGTTTTAACTATTGTTAGGTAGTGGCATTGTTGGAGATACATATGGTTGACATTCTTATTTGATGGCTTGACAGGATGTTCATTATGTTAATAGTAACGAGTTACTGTATTAATCAGATTCAAGATTCAAAGAAGCTTTATTGGCATGACTAATTTACAATAACAAAGCGTTACAACAATAGCAACAAAAAAATTACAAAATAGGTGACAACAGTGTTACATAAAAAATATTGACAATTAAAATAAAGACTGGCAAATCTACAACATGATCTATATAAATATGGGCATATATACTATATATACACACACATTGTTATTTCTATACACACAACTTTACTGAACATTAAACAGCAGTAATTTTACTGTAACTAATAATTACCATTTAAGTGAAGATGATGATGGTTGTTACCCACTGTCTCTTAGGCAGCAACATGCTGATATATACTGGGCAGTGAGGGGGCGGAGACACGCTGATATATACTGGGCAGTGAGGGGGCGGAGACACGCTGATATATACTGGGCAGTGAGGGGGCGGAGACACGCTGATATATACTGGGCAGTGAGGGGGCGGAGACATGCTGATATATACTGGGCAGTGAGGGGGCGGAGACACGCTGATATATACTGGGCAGTGAGGGGGGCAGTGTGTAATTATTATTATTATTATTCCTAATTTTTCCAGTTCTGTAAGTTTTTGGTCATTTGGGATCAGCTGTTTGAACCTGTCTGTGTACTATTCTCATATTGTGTTGAATTTTGGACAGTGGAGGAGGAAGTGCAGCTCAGTCTTTACCACATCACACACACACACACACACACACACACACACTCACTCACTCAAACATACTGACCACTCACTCACCTCTCACACATACCAGTCACACCGCTCTGACACACACACTCACCACTCTCACACTGACCTCACACTCACAATGACCACACACACACACCCACTCACAGCTCAGCAGACATTAGTCACCTGACTAGATTGCTATATAACAGTTCAGTCACATTTTGTCATATACGCTATTCTCAGGATCACTCTGCAATCAAGTGCTTCTGGGAATAAAGTGTGGGTCTTTACATTAGGATCTTTATAGGAATTACTACGTCCTTATTGAGGAAATGCACATAAAACATTAATTGGTCTCATGTTTAAATAACATTTTTTGCTATGGCTAACTCACAGTATAGAGTAACTGATTGACCTGTTTGTGCGCTACGAGCTAATATAGCTGTAAGTATTCAGTGAGTAGACCAATCAGTGTACCAGAGTCTGTCTGGTTCTAGTCATAAAGTACAGCCTGTAAATGTCAGACATACTCACCTGGTTCCTTAATGTACTTAATTAAAGGCAACAGTTTATTCTAAGTCAGCATCATCACTGAAACAACAACTGTAGAACAAAATGGACTATATAATGTTTTTGCACACTAAGCAGGAGACGCCATCAAGATGTCGGTAACCCACAAAACAAAGGCACAAATCTCACTCTACAAACCAGTAGCAAGTTGAGTGTATACTCTTTCTTCAGTGATTTAAGGATCAAGACCCAAAGTTACCATTTTAGAGATCTGACTGACACGTTAATCTGGGAGTTAATGATGTGTGGCATTAGTGTTGGCTCGCTGAGAAAATCTAAGAAATAGAGAGTTAACAATCTCATTTCAAACCCATTTCAAACTGTTGCCTTCACGAGAGGAACGAAAATAGACACTAGTTTCACAAGCCACTGGTGTTGATGTAGTATCCAAACCCCAATCACTCACTCAGACCATCTCAAACTGCAATAATTGTGCGAACAGTCATCTGGCTACACAGATAAGTCTCCAACGTTTGGACCACATTGTCGAAATTGCAGAAAACTGAAATCATTTCAAAAGTCTAGATCACGGAGTCACAGAGCTCCAATCCAGCAAAAACCTCAAACAGTCGCAGATAAAGTGGCAGTAGAACAGTCGAACAACAGCGCTGAGATGTCAGGGGCAACAGTATTTCCTGTTGTAGATTCTAAGAACTCCTGGCAGAGTCATATAGACAAGAAACCCTCAATGTCAACTTCACCGAGGACTCAATTTGGGCACTACAAGGTTCTACAAATGCTGTTTGACATCAACTCTGCCAGCGAGATGTTTCGGTGCTGTGTGGAACAGCTGTTCACGAGCTAACCACATTCATTCATTATCGATGACCTCATTATCGGAGGCTGAGGAACAGCCAAACATAATGCCAACTTGGGGGATGGGCTCGATCATGTGACCATTCAGCCTCTAGCTGAATCTGGCTTTCAGATGAAGTGTTTCATCTGGACCAAGTGAGCTAGGGATGCCACAACTGACGGTTTAATAAAAGCCGCTTCTTCCAAAACTGCAGATAACGCTAATGTGCCTGTTCCCACAGACACTTTCACTACACCGTTTTCTTAACATGGTTGAATACATACCAAACTCCTGTAACATCACATAGGAGGAAACTAAACCACAAAGACCACCTGGTGCTGGTCCTAACATCAGACTGGTCCAGTTGCCTGTCTACTCGCCCAGTACTGCCATACTGGGACATCATAGAGCCAGTCACGCTCACCTGCAAGATGCCACGCAATGGACTCGAAGTTGCATATTTGCAAAATGGCATAACAGTAGCATTAGCATCACGTGTCCTCATCGGCCCCGAGACACTGTATTTCCAAACAGACAAGGTGCTTCTGGCTGCCTCGATTGCCTGAGCAACAATCAAACAACTAAGTATGTAGTAAACGTACAGTTGATGAAACCACCACTGGTAACCGTCCTGAAAACGCTACTCCAGCACCACAGCCTCAACCTGCTGTACAGAAAGGACAAGTATACGTATTTATGCTTCCAGGATCTCCAAAGACACAAACTTCACTGAGCCCTGCTGAGAACGATACCGTCAGTCATGCCAGTGAGGTACATCTCCACAGCCAATCCTCACAGAGCTCAGAAAGCACCTGAGGACCTTCTCCGTGACATCAGCCCTAAACTGAACATGCGTTTCGTACCCTTGTTCACTGATAATGCTGAACAGAACACCAGTCAGCATTGCAGCGTCATCACTGACAGACCGACTAAAACTCTACACAAAGTACAACGTGGACTAATATTTTGGCAAACTAAGCATCAGAAGCCATCAATGTACGGAAAGCCACAAATTTCACTCTAGAAACTGGAAGCAAGGTGAAAACATCAAGCCTTTAATTGTCAAGATGGTCGAGGTAGGGTCTGTGTGGAATACAGGCATTCTTCTCAGTACTAAAATATTATACTTCTGTTTGCTAGAGACTTGCATGCATTATTTCCAGTGAGCAGACAGACATTCGTGAAAGACGCAGCTACCCGGTGTAGGCCTGCCTGGTTCTGCAACGTCACACTGCATTAAAGTAAAAAGCGAAAATAAGTAAGCAAAATCCTCAATGCACGCGCAACCACTGCGTTCTTTTAGGCCTACACCTGAGAAGACGAATAAACGATAGACAAAGCTACATGACAGTAAATACCAAGATAATCTGAAAAGCCTACGAATAATCTCAGCACGTTAATGCACAGGATCGCGCGATAAAGTGCAGGATCAATGGATCAGGACATCCACCCGAAGCCCAAGTTTTCACAGATGAGAGTCTCCCCAGCAGACGACACGCTGGCGCGCGGAGCGTTCATCTTGATCAATAACGCGCAAGTTGGAGATGTTTCTGGGCGTCCGCCCCGTTGTCAGTGCTTTCCAAAGGGAACCTAAAGGCCCATTCACACCCTACGGTAATTACGGATACGGACCCTTTCGTCCGGTTCCGGAGGTCGTTTCATCCGTCAGTGGGTCCGTTGCCAGAGCGCTTACGAATCCGTAGTAACGGAGCAATATAAACCGCAAATCAGGGGGCAGTAGAGAGTCAGAAGCATCGAACGTACACCAATTCGGGAAAATCAATGAAGAAGAGTACTGGACTTTAAAAAATGACGCTCGAGTTAGAAGAGAAACTTTGCGAGTTGGTTAGAGGCTACATTCTGCTACGGTGCCAGGTCATCGCGATAAACAGCGATGCAAAAACAGCTGGGAGGAGATTGCTGGTGCGCTGGTGCCGGAAATTTGACTATACTGCCCTCTAGAGGATGTATTTAAAAAAATCATAACAACGTTGGAAACGGAAAGAGGTATAGTGGCCCCCTACGGAGGCTACGTTTGGTACGGACGGACGAAATTCGTCCGTGTCCGGAGGTATAAAGCAGGCTTAAGAAGATATGACACGAAAAAATCGCTCGCGACTCAGTCGAGATTTGCTCTTCGTGTTGTTTTGCGAACTCGCTCCCAGTTGCTGGTCGGATTTAATTTGCCACGATGACTTTGTAATCGTTGTCTCCGAGGCGTCACAACTGGCTGCCCTTTGGAGTGCTGATCAGGGATTTATTAACTGATACCGATAGAGACAGAAAAAGAAAAGGCGAAAAACCCAGCTTGACTCGGGATTAAAGGGGGGCGTTAACGGTGATCACTGATGGATCAATTTGAGGCAACCTTTTGATGTGGGATGCGTTGGAATATCTTAGGCTTTAGGTGTTTGCATACGTCTGAAATAAATCTCCATCTGTTTACACTCTGTGACTATATCTACCAACCTAGCTCACCAACTGTAAGTGAATGGCCTGTTTGTCCTTCTGTTTAGATCGCACTACAAAGGTTTTTAAAAGCCAGGAAATCTGACCTCACTACAGTGTGTGTGTGTGTGTGTGCCTCAGGGTTTGCACCAGTTTGATCCCCCTCACCAGCGCCCTCTCTCTTCACCATGGGGTAATTAGTGCAGCTGAGCATAACCCATCCTCTAGAGCAGGGACAGCAGATGGCTTTTGTTATTAACACCTCCTTGGCACACACACACACACACACACACACACACACACACACACACAGGCACATGCCCTTCATGCTTCCTTCTCCCTTGTGCAGGTACTACACTTCACTAACATAATGAAATCAAACACATTACCCAGACTGGGGATTCGCTTTGTGACTGCTAAGAACCTTTTTTTTGTGAGTTTGATTTAGACTCTTAGCTCCGTTTGCGACGGCTCCTCTCGTGGTGTTTATTACGGCCCCGCGCGGCTCGCTGTGGCGAGTGACGTGAATCACACCCCCGCCTGCTCGCAGAAGGTGGAGTCATCGAAGCAGACGCAGCGTCCCCGTGTCCCACACGCCTTCCTCCCCAACCGATCGTCCCATCGACCGACCCGATGTCCGCTCCAGCCGTGCGTGCGCAGGGGGAGGGGCCTGGCGAGGGGGAGGAGCCCGGCAGGACTCTGAGGGTGCGTCGTCCTGTATGCTGTTTGAGGTCTCCAGCCTGACGGAAGCCCCACCCGAGCGCAGCCCGGCCTCCTGCTCGGGGCCGCAACGCTGGCGCAGATGGCGGCTGGCGGGAAGGGGAAGAAGATCCGTGAGGCGTAGCGAGCGTGACCGAGTGAATATGACAGCCGCGGTACTTCCCCTCAGAGAGCTCCGCGCAAGCCAGTCACGTCGTCGGCTGGTGGACAGCAAAGGTGTCTACTGAGCCATAAAGACGTATATGAAGAACACGGGCGAGATAAACACCGCTTGATGCCGATATGCGTCTCGGAAACACCGGCGGGTAACTGGCCTTGATGGTTGTTGATGCGTTGGTGCTTAAACAAGGCCATGTGACTTCAGTGAACGATAGAGCAGACCGGAACTAGAATGCAGGAGGGAGGGAAGCGGAGAGAGGAGGAGAGAGTCATGACAAACAGACCGAGAGGGCGAAGGGAGAGAAATAAAGATGCATGGAGGGATGGAGAGAAAGGCTGGGGATGAAGGAAAAGATGGTGAGGGTAATGCAGACGGATGGACCGAAAGATGGAAGGAGAGAAAGAGCGGGATTGTGATAATGAGTGGAAGAGGATGAAGGATACTGGTGTAGTGAGGTATACATGGGAAACGGTGTGTGTGTGTGTGTGTGTGTGTGTGTGTGTGTGTGTGTGTGTGTGTGTTTAGTAAAGATTGCTTTCCCCGGGAGAGAAAGGGAGGAACAGAAATACAGGAATTGCAAAGAGACACACAGTCAAACATCTCTAAAGCTATGACCTCTGAATATTCAAACCCTACAAACACACACCTCTCTGCCTAAGCACATGGTGCTTACATGTTTATGTATTTCTGTTTTAAACGTAATTTACAGCTCATCTAGCAGGTGACTGCAACATCAATACCTATTCCTCTCATTTATAGTGCAGAGAGACAGTGGGAAGGGGTGTACAGACAGACAGAGGAGAGAGTAAGACAGGTATGAGGGAGACAGGGAGAGGGAGGGACAGTGGGAAGGGATAAACAGACAGAGAGGAGAGAGTGAGACAGATATGAGGGAGACAGGGAAGGGAGAGAGAGAGAGAGAGAACATTGAGATACCAAAGAGAGAGAGATGGAGAAGTTTGATGATCTGCAGATGTTTGTCCAGCCTTTAATGCTTAATCAAAAAAGGCTGTTTCTGTGGAAACCCTGGGGGAAATAAACCCACAGTAAATGGGGTTCAAGGATATCTTATGGCCTTAGCAACAGGCCATAGCTACAGTAATGCACCTACTTCAGTAATGAGTGTACAGGCTGGTTACAAACATCATTTTCATTTACTTTTCTTTTTACAGGCAATGTGTAACTGTGTGTGTGTGTGTGTGTGTGTGTGTGTGTGTGTGTGTGTGTGTGTGTGTGTGTGACTGTGTGTGTGTGTGTGACTGTGTGTGGGTGTGTGTGTGTTTCCCTCTGGACATCTCTAGTGTCCAACTCCTAATATTAACTCCTATATGTGCAGTATCTGTAACTCATCTCTCCAGGACACACACGCACGCACGCACACACACACACACACACACACACACACACACACACACACACACACACACACACCTCTTTTTCTAATTGAGAAAGCATCACATTGCAGCATGCCTTTCCAGCCCCAGGCCACTTCTTCTTTCTCTCCTTCCACCCCCCCCCCCTCTCTCTTTCCTTCACTGTCTCTTTCCTACAGTTTGCACACTGCTTTGTGCTGACTGAGGGCCTGAATTAATTTCCTAATTAATTTCTAAGAGGTTTGTTAACAGAAGTGCTGTCCGTTTGGAAGGGGCAGCTGCTGTGGACATCAGACCTGATCTTTAATTAGTGCGGTGTGTACGCTGCTGGCCTCCAGTCATCCACTTACACCATCACAACCTGGGCGGCTTTCACCCCTGGGTCCTCCTGTCGGAATGACCCTGGACGGACCAGACAGAGGGTCGGAATGCGAGACATTGGGGAGACATTGGCCTTGACGCTGCTCTGAGATGTGTGCAGTGAGAACTGCATCAGGGCTGTGGTGGAAAAGTTGTGAAAAAGTGAGAAAGAAGAAGTCAGATGGAGAGAAAAGACAGAGAGAGAGAGAGATCGCACGGCAGACTAAGAGAGAAAGATGGAGACTGTGCCTTCAGAATAAGAAGGTTATGGCATGTGTAGCTAAAGTGTGATTTGGGGTTGCTAAGCGTCTTGCCTCCGTGCTGAATGTGATGTCCGTGATGTCCACCACCTCTCCATCATCTCCAGCATCGCACTCGGACACGTCCACACGTCCGTGTCCGGCGTGCGGATCGTCTGGTAGACGGCATGGCGCCCCGGGCGGGCCGAGACCACGGTCCTGGTGTTGATTGGCCCACGGCGAGGTGTTCCGAGCAGCTTGCGTGGGCCCTGTGCAGTCATTACGGCGCTGGCACGGTCCGAAAAACACGGAGCCTGGCACAGATGGACACAGGCAGGTTCTGCTTGAGGAGGAACTACAGGACTACAGCCTGGCCTAGCGTGTGCTCCACCTGCTCCACCTGTTTAACGAACCCTGTCTGCTGTCCCCAGCGAGCGAGGGTGGTGGTGTGAGCGGACGCTCCCAGTGAGGTCACGCTGGTGTGGATCACTGCACGGTCTAATATGACAGTGTCCGTGCAGCTGTCCAGGAAAAGGCCTGAGGAACGCTGATGCATCTGCTAGAGAGGTGCGTTCTGAATGAATCATCATCTGTGGCAACTGATACTTTCCAAATCCAGAAGTGACAAGTCCCTACACAGAAACACATGCTCACTGTGACAGGCCTGTTTGGGCACAAATCCATTTTAGTGTCAGAAGACGGCAAAAGGAACTATCCAATCAGGAGGAGGGCAGGTGGGCTGCTTGGCTCAGCGCTGTGGTTTTTATCACACCGTCCTTTTAAAAAGTCTTTTAAAAACTCCCACCACTCCGGAGGTCGGCAGCGTGTACATTCTGTTCGTGGCTGTGTTTTCAACGCCGCCCCCACCCGTGCCCTCCGTCCATCAATCCGTCGTGAGGGTGCAGCACGAGTGCACCCATGCGAGGCCCGACTACGTAGGCAGCCTGTGGAGATGCGGTGGGCTCACCTCACTTTCGTCTAGGGTCTGGTCCTAAATTGAAACTGCAGGACTGTGAACGGAAAGGCTGGCAGGAGCCCTGGGGGTGCTGGGAGACGACGGGGCCCCTAGAGAGGAAGCAATTCATTTAACACAACGAATATTTGCTCTGTTTGAATACACAGAAACAGCACAACACTATTAAACGCGTCTCTGGAAGTGAGGGCAGTGTGTCTGCAGCTTGGGCAGAAGAATGAGAAACTCATCAAACTGGTCAAACAGTGTAACAATAGTTTTTCTCTCTCCAGAAGTTTTCTAGGATGACAGAGGTTTGCATGTGATAGTTATGGCTGTTTTATTTTATTATTTTTTGTGGCTCCTGAAGGTTTACGTCTTAATCTACAAAAGTGAACTAAACTCTACTTACTTCTCAACAAGTTAGCTATTTGAAATCATTTGGGTGAAACAGTACAATGCTTGTGCATGTCCAGTGGGAGGTGCACAGCAGAGACTTGTGGGTTTTTTTTTAAGTATACAGCACCAAAACTCAGTTTTAAATGTTTGTTCCATCAAAAGTATTAGGTCAGCACAGTCAATCAGTTTTGTAGCCTCAACTATTAATCCCATGAGCTCTGGTGTGCCCTCATATTTCAAGCCCAGTATAGCAGAATTCTGTGTTTCACAGTCCGTATCAGACATCCAATAATCTATCTGACCCACTTCCAGTTCTGCCGACTGGGCCAAAATGTCGACCCAGTCATGATGCCCCTCCACTAGGTGCTGGATGGGTGGGACGGGGCGTTGATGGAGCCTGTGGTCATAGCAGCCAGGGAGCTCCGGTCTGTCAGGGCCTGCTGCTCTGAAGGAGGTGTGTGGAGGTCCTTCTCCTCGTCCAGATGTTGGCCCTCCCTCAGCCGCCTCTTCCTAAGGCCTCGCCCTGCCTCCGCACCTCCATGCCGACTGCTGGGCGTAGTGCATTCGTCTCTGCTGTTATTAGCGGAGAGCCGTATTTCCCCTGGGGCGGGAGGTGTCCCCGAACATCACAGGGAATCTACTTAAAACCTTGTGTTGCTGATAAATTGATGAAATGGTTATTTAAGTACTGCCTGAGTAATCTTTACATCTCTGCCTCTCTCTCTCTCCCTCTCTCTCTCAGACACACACACACACACACACACACACACACACACACACACACACCCCCTCCCCCTTGTTGTCTCTCCGTAGGTAAACAAGCCCACTGTCTTCAGCTGCACCTACACGTCTCCCTGCTGGATTCTTCTCACAGCTCTTGCCAACCAACCCGGCCCCGTCACAGCGGGGAGCTCACAAATCTCCTCACTTATTTATTTATATGTTTATTTTTGCACCATCAGGGGTTTTCAGGTACTTTTATATGAAAATGAAAGGAAGTTCCAGAGTATTTGTTAGCGTCTGAGGAAAAGATTACTTTCACGGGTTTATGGGGAAATGACCATATTTTTGCCATCTGCATTAAGTTGTTGACTTTGTTTATTTTATGAGTTTACTTTCCACATTACTATTCTCTTTGAATTCATGAGAAAATAGACTTCATGAGGAAACTGATGTTCGTCATTCTCCCTCTCAGCTCTGAAAGCCAGAACCAATCTCCACCCAATCTTAGCAAACCCCTTCCTCCACCAACCACACAGCCACGTTTTCTCCATCCAAGATGTCCCTCTCTGCTTGTGCACCACTTGCCCAGTCGAGCAAGGCCCCTCCCACAGTGTGAGCCCTTTTAAATGTCTCCCCTGCACACACTCGCTGGAGGGGAACCTTGGGCTGAAAACACCACGGAGAGCTCGGTCTGTGACCTCCGGCCATTTGCCGCTATACTGCCGGTTTTCGCTCCGGTGAGCTGAAGGCTCGCCTGCTCTCCTGGGTTTAAGCTGGCACTTTGTTGCTCTCTGGTGCTCCTCTTCTATAGCGTACGCTGGCCATGATTCATCTTCAGGTCTTTAGATGTTCTCAGCTCACGCTTTTGCATGAATTCAAACTCTCCCAACACTATTTCCTGTTAACGTCTTCCGTGTCTCCTCTGGATCTCGTGGTTTCTAAATGCTACTTCCTGAAGATTGCACCTCGTTTGTAGTGCTTCCGTAGTGCTTCCGAAGGGCTTTTCGAAACCGCCATGATTCCTGCGCTTCTGGTAGCCGTGACCCTACAGACAGGCCTCTCCCCTTTGAAGGGCCTTGAACAGGGTCCTTGTGATTTGCTTTGGAGAACGCTGCATGCAGGCTTCCTGCATGAGTCAGGGTCAAGCCGCTAACGCTTTAAATTAATTTAAATTAATTTATCTCGGAGATGGTACCTCATTAAGTGCCCGGCCACAACAGACTTGTCCATTATACTAAGCACCATCCAAGCTGAATGGGATTACCGGCGTCGTCTGCACTCCAGACGGTGGGAATCCTCTGAAGCTCTGGTGTCTCTTCACAGTCTGGGCTCCCAATTCACAAAGCATCAGAAAAACACATTTCGGCTAAGAAGACTAATGTGTTGAGCACTGACCCGTACTCATGAGGAATACCCAGCTAGCTGCCTCCGGCGTTTTTTGCCGATGGCCCGCAAACCAAGCCGGCTTCCATCTATCGAAGAGTGCTAATCAAACCCACCACACCCCAAGTTGACTTCCAGCCTCCAGTACGGCACATTGACTGTATTCTTTTTCTTCTGAGACGGTATAAGTGTCCCCGCCCTCTTTACGGGTTCGAGTCCACAGACATCCTTTTTTTTCCGAGCAGGAACAGACCCGATTCTGCTTTACCCTTTAATTGATCCGCCGTACTGGGTGTCATTCATGCTTGTCTGGAATGAAAATCCACAGCAGGCCTGAGCAGATAACTTATTAATGAACAAGCTCCTGGTTGCAGCGGAAAATGTATCTGCACCTGTGGCCACTCTGAGTGGACGTGCGTATGGACGGTGGGAGAAGGAGAAGACCGTGAGGTCCTTGTCCAGTTTGACCATGACTAAGTGAACTCTGCTCAGAGTGTCGATGCGTTTGTTATGGGTGCATGTGTTTCTTTAGCTGTAAAAACACTGGAATTATCACTGCTGCAGTGGGATGCTCCTTCACCCCTGTGGTGTGGAATGGGTCGGCCCCTGTGGTGTGGATTGGGTCGGCCCCTGTGGTGTGGAATGGGTCGGCCCCTGTGGTGTGGATTGGGTCGGCCCCTGTGGTGTGGAATGGGTCGGCCCCTGTGGTGTGGAATGGGTCGGCCCCTGTGGTGTGGAATGGGTCGGCCCCTGTGGTGTGGATTGGGTCGGCCCCTGTGGTGTGGAATGGGTCGGCCCCTGTGGTGTGGATTGGGTCGGCCCCTGTGGTGTGGAATGGGTCAGCCCCTGTGGTGTGGAATGGGTCGGCCCCTGTGGTGTGGATTGGGTCGGCCCCTGTGGTGTGGATTGGGTCGGCCCCTGTGGTGTGGATTGGGTCGGCCCCTGTAGTGTGGAATGGGTCGGCCCCTTTGGTGTGGAATGGGTCGGCCCCTGTAGTGTGGAATGGGTCGGCCCCTGTAGTGTGGAATGGGTCGGCCCCTGTGGTGTGGAATGGGTCGGCCCCTGTGGTGTGGAATGGGTCGGCCCCTGTGGTGTGGATTGGGTCGGCCCCTGTAGTGTGGAATGGGTCGGCCCCTGTAGTGTGGAATGGGTCAGCCCCTGTGGTGTGGAATGGGTCGGCCCCTGTAGTGTGGAATGGGTCGGCCCCTGTAGTGTGTTACTGAGAGGTGGGGAGTTGTCAGAGGGGAGTGGCATTAGTAACCACAGAGAGCAGGACCCAGCCAGAAACAGTGTGCAGAGTTGCACCTGTTACCTGTTACCTGTTACACAGCAGGGCTTATGGCCAGTGTCATTTCAAAGTGCTCCAGACGGGATGGACTCCAGTTTGACGCGATTGAGCCGATGCAGGGATTGGTGTCACTGTGTGGAGAAGGGACGTAACCCTACACCCATCTAAGGCCACTGCTGTCTGAAGAGTCTCGCTCCTGACCCCCGCAAGCAGAGGAGAGGAGACCTGTGTAAGTGTGATATTAGGGCAGGAAGGGCCACCTGCAGCATGGGTTCAAACATCTAATGAACCATCTGGGCCATCTCCAGTCTCACAGCTCCACAGTCTCTCTCTCTATCTATACCACCTCCTGCACTTCCAGTTGTTCTCTCTCTCTCTCTCTCTTTCTCTCTCTCTTTCTCTCTCTATCTCTCTGTCTTTGTGCCCTGCACAGAGCTTCATAATTCACTACAGGTCCTGCCACATGCTGGTAGCATGGACGTAGTTTTGATTTCATAAGTGGGGGGGACACAACCTGGGGTGGCGAACTGTTGAGCGGGGGGGGGGGGGGGGGGGGGGTTGAATGAAAATTGTTGAGCGCTGTGAACAAAAATTGTTGAGCGGGGGGGGGGGGGGGGGGGGGAGCTCGGAGCTGCATGATCCTAGTGCTAGATTTGTCGCTATTTGGATATTGTTTTTTTAACCGTTAAAAAGTGGGGGGGACATGACTTCGTCGCTACTTAAATATTTGGTTTTAACTGTAAAAACTGGGGGGACCAAAACCGGCTTTTGAAAAAGTGGGGGGGACATGTCCCCCCCGTCCCCCCCCAAAACTACGTCCGTGGCTGGTAGAGATAACATACTGGATCTGCAGGAGGGAGTGAGAGAGAAAGATTCTGATTGTGTGGTTCTGGTATTATTGTTATTACTGCTGTTGCTTGCACTTGTAGTACTGTTGTGAGAAATGTCTGGCTTGTTTAAGATGTTAATTTCTTCATCAAAGCTTTGGCAATACAAATGGGAGTATTTGTCATGCCAATAAAGCTTCATTGAATTGAAATGAATTGAGAGAGAGAATGAGAGAGATGGAAAAAGAGCAAGAGAAGAGAGAGATGGAAGAAGAAATAGATGAAGAATAAGAGAGGTTGAGAAGAGAAGGATTAATGGGTGGTTTTAAATTCATCCTGGGAATGTTCCTCATCCTCAATGTTCCGCATCCTCAACGTTCTTCATCCTCAACATTCCTCATCCTCAATGTTCCTCATCCTCAAAGTTCCAGATCCTCAATGTTCCTCATCCTCAACGTTCTTCATCCTCAACATTCCTCATCCTCAACGTTCTTCATCCTCAACATTCCTCATCCTCAATGTTCCTCATCCTCAAAGTTCCAGATCCTCAAAGTTCCAGATCCTCAATGTTCCTCATCCTCAGTGTTCCGCATCCTCAATGTTCTTCATCCTCAATGTTCCTCATCCTCGGTGGTGCTAATCAGAGTGTGTTCTTCTTCCCAGAATCAAACAGCTGAACATAGCACGGCGTTTAAATGTGTTTAAATGTGAGAAGCCAGACAGCACGGCTCGTGCACAGGCACGACGAACGAGGAGAAAAGAACAAATCCAACATTAACAGGGTTAGCAAAGCACGTCCCTGCACACACACACACACACACACACACACACACACACACACACACACACACACACACACACACACACACACACACACGGGTGTGTTCCAAAGCTTTGTATATTTACCATTAATCTGCAGTGAGTGTTTGGGGTGTTTGGAGGTGATTATGTATGTTATTAGCTCAGTGGAAGTTTCACCATCCGGAACTATTGTGTTCCCATTTAGAATAATGGAAACTTAAATATTCAACACTGCACCCTCATAAAATAAAACAGAATAAATAATAATGAACATAGTCCAGGGCTCTGGGCACACACACACACACACACACACACACACACACACACACACACACACACACACACACACACTGATTTCATTCAACTCTGCTTGGCTCCAAACCAATTAGACTCCTTAATCATTGGTCACCAGGCTGTGGGATCCCCTGTCCTGTGGAGATCAGCTCACGTTCTGCTCCTGAAGATTTGCCTGTTTAGAAACAACTCTGATTTTAGGTCTTCATGTTAGTAATAGGTTCAAGATTGGAGTCTTAAGTGCGAGACCCGTTACAATGGTAGATATCGTAGAGCAGACGAGGGTTTTAACCCCGTCATCACCAGACGAGAAGCCCCACTTGACCGCATCCAGCGTAAAAGACACACGCGTGTCATATGTCCTGTCCTACCACACACCTGTCTTACCACACACCTGCTGTACCACACACCTGCCCTACCACAAACCTGCTCTACCACAAACCTGCTCTACCACACACCTGTCTTACCACACACCTGTCTTACCACACACCTGCTCTACCACACACCTGTCTTACCACACACCTGTCTTACCACACACATGCTCTACCACACACCTGTCTTACCACACACCTGTCTTACCACACACCTGCTCTACCACACACCTGCTGATCTCCTGCCCTACCACAAACCTGCTCTACCACACACCTGCTCTACCACACACCTGTCTTACCACACACCTGCTCTACCACACACCTGCTGATCTCCTGCTCTACCTCACACCTGCTCTACCACACACATGCTCTACCACACACCTGTCTAACCACACACCTGTCTTACCACACACCTGCTCTACCACACACCTGTCTAACCACACACCTGTCTTACCATACACCTGCTCTACCTCACACCTGTCTTACCACACACCTGCTCTACCTCACACCTGCTCTACCACACACCTGTCTAACCACACACCTGTCTTACCACACACCTGCTCTACCTCACACCTGTCTTACCACACACCTGCTCTACCTCACACCTGCTCTACCACACACCTGTCTAACCACACACCTGTCTTACCACACACCTGCTCTACCTCACACCTGCTGATCTCCTGCTCTTACCTCTGTGTAAGAAATATTCAGATTTTCTGCCACAATTTGGTTTCTCTGGTACTTTACTGTTTCAGTTGGTTTGTATCATATACCTGTTTTATACATCCATCTGAGGCAGGTGTGTGTGTGTGTGTGTGTGTGTGTGTGTGTGTATGTGTGTGTGTGTGTTGGAGCGATATCATCAGGACCTCACAGCTCACTGCCTGATTAATGGACTGCTGTCTGTGTCTCCGTCTCAGTCGTCTCCTCTTTTCCGTCTCCGTCTCTGTCCTTCTCCATCATTGTTCCCCTCATCTCCCTCTCTTGCACTTCATGAACTTTCTTCTGTTTGTCTCATTTGTCATTGTCCCCGTTTGACTCCAACTACCTCTCACGCCTTAGTCTCTGTGTGTGTGTGTGTGTGTGTGTGTGTGTGTGTGTGTGTGTGTGTGTTCTTCTCTTTCTCTTTTTACTTTTTAAGCAGGCTTACCTTTGGGCAGATGTGATGATGGGGTCCTTCTTCCTCTCCTGTGTGTGAGTAAACATGCCCAATGGGCAACTGATGGAGGGAGAAAATCATATGTTTCTTTCTTTCTCTCTCTCTCTCTCTCTCTCTCTCTCTCTCTCTCTTTTACCCTCTCTCCTTTTGGCAAATTCAATTTGTTCTTTACCATTTCACTGCATTTAATTAGTTTTCCATGGTGGCAACAGCACATTTACATTTTTATAGTTATTGGAGTTAATTAGTTTGCTCACTCATCCAGACCCATTTTTCCTTTATTGCTCATGCACTAGCGTGTCTACTTCTCCATCCTTCCGCTACCACATCGATTTAACATTTCCTCTTAGTTACGACTTAGCCACGCCAACCCCAAAGTTTCCCCATGCCTTCAAAATTAAATCACAAAAGATCAATGTGATGCTGGGGCTGATTTATTGATCCCCCCCATCGGATTTGTCCGGATCATCTCTGTCTTGTTGCTGGTTTGTGCTGTCCAGGGAGCTCTGCTGCTCCGGACCGTGTTAGGTAAGAAACCCCTCTGTGGTGACTCAGCCGTTTCAGGGGGGACTGTTGGCTTGTAACTTCATGCCTCGTTACAGCTTCTCATGCCTGTTCTCCCCCATTAGATCAGACAGAGGCTGCTGTCACGGCCTGCTGATTGTAGCTCGTCCTGAAAATGTTGCCTGTTCTAGCTTTAAAACCAAAGTCCTGGAAATGCTAGCACAGAGCAGAAGTTTCAGTAGTGAGAGCCTACAGAGCCCATCGTTGAGTCAACCTCCCCCTCCCACACCCATCACACGCCTCCTCCACCTGCTCTTTCCTGCTCCACCCAGCTCCCCCCAGCGTGCCCCGCCCGAGGCAGGCAGGAGCAGATTGACTCTGACGTGGAGCTTTTTCTGTCCGTGCTGGGTTGGTCTTATTTGGCGGCCGTAGCTGGTTTGCACCTGATTGATGTGCAAAAAGCTGCCCTAACCGATCGCAGAGACCCCCAACCTCTGAGCCTCCTCCACAGCGGACAGAGGGAGAGAAGGAGGGAGGGAGGGAGAAAAAGAGAGAAGGAGGTTGGGGTAGGAGTGCTTGGAAACAAGGTTTTTTGACACAGAATGCACGCTTTCATTCTCCGTTCCTAATTAGACTATAAGAGGCGGATGTCACAGTCCATTACTGGAAAGATCCTCATGTTTCCATATGGATACACGCACACACACATGCACGGACACACACACACATGCACGGACACACACACATGCACACACGCATCACCACAGATGCACACTCATGCACACACGCACACACGCACACACACACACACACACACACACACACACATGCCAACAAAGATACTTACACGCCAACATACTTGCCAACATACATACACACACTTGGTAACACAGACAGACACACACACACACACACACACACACACACACACACACACACACACACACACACACACACAAACACACAAAACCCAGATACACACACCTTCTCTCTACCTTCTCTGCTGTACATCAACATGCGTGTCAACCAAATGGTTCCCCTGGTCCTTTCCCAGAACTTCCTGTAGGAAAGAAGGGGGAACTGATTGCGTCTAGTTTGCTGTAGTCCCTTTATTCCCATACCACCCCCCCCCCCACACACACACACACACATACACACACCCATCCTTAATTAGAGCTATTCACTAGCCAGCTGTTTATAATTAAATTTATACAGAGTGGTGCATAACCAAATAAAAATAACAGATACAGCAGTGTGTGTTTCAGCAACAAGGGAAAAAGGCACTCAATAGTGTGAAAAAGCTCATTAAAGAGAACAATAAAGAAAGAGAGGGGGGTGGAAAGAGGGAGAGAGGGTAAGAAAAAGAGAGAGTGTGTGAGTGCAAGAGAATGAAAGACTGAGGGAACGAAGACCTTCAGCAGCTCTACTATCTTGTGACGAGGCCTGACAGCTTTTTGCACATTTCTTTTCTTCTGTTTCCTCCCTCTCCTTTGTCTTTCTCTCCCTCTCTCCCTGTCTCTGTCCCTCTCTAAGCAGGGCTGGTGATCGTGATGTCGGGACGTCCTCGGAAGGGCAAAATGGGACAAGCTTCATCCTGACTGTGCACAGGCTCCCTGCCTCCTCCCCCACCACAGCCAACCGTGAGAGAGAGAGAGAGAGTGAGAGAGAGAGAGTGAGAGAGAGAGAGTGAGAGAGAGAGAGAGAGAGAGAGCTGTACTTTCTCACCGTATGTGAAACATTACACCAAACACATCCAGTCCATCATTAGCTGATTCCACCCAACCTTAATTCTTTAATACTGACAACCTGCCCATACAGTTGGGAGAAGAGACAGAAGCACACTAGCTGGGCGGTACAGACCTACACACTCAACATGTGGGGCCTCCTCTCCGATATGTACCTTTCATTTCACTCCTTTACCTTCCTTTATCTTCACTTCTCTCAAGTATCATTTCATTGCCAATTACAGTTCCTTTCAAGTTTATTATAATAGATTAATCTTAATTTCTATAACATAGAATTCTTAATTTCCTTAATTGCAAAGTCTCATTCATGTTTTACTGTAATACTGCTTTAGCAATACTGTAATTGAATATGGTCATGCAAATAAAGCGGTAAGAGGTAAGAGGGAGAGAGATGGAAGAGAGAGTAAAAGAGAGGGAGAAAGAGGGAGAGAGTTGTGAAAGAGGTGGATGGTGAGTAGCCAAAGTGGCCAATAAGGAGGGAGTAAAAGGCATTTGAGGAATCATGGATGTTAATTAGCGCTCATAGCAATTTAAAAAGCCTCGTTAAGGGAAACACACAGCTCATTAGCACAGAGCTGTTTGCAGTGTGTTAGCAAAGCTGCCCATGAGGGCACTGGCATCAGGACATATGCAGAGACATACTATAGAGAGCCCAGTGTGAGACCCATCCATGCCAACACTCACTCATACACACATACCGCACAGATGTAACACGGAAATATTGGCAGTTTGAGGGCAGTTTTGTGTTTTACTGGGATGTAGTATTAAATTTAGGATGTTCTCCACAGTGCAGTCAAAGCAGAATTTTTTTTTTTTTGCTGAACACTGTGTGATTTCAGTTTTAGACGCACGCTCCTTTATGCTGTGTTTATGCTGTGCCAAGAGAGAGTCTCCTTAACCTTAATTGAAAAAGTCAAAGTGTTCAGAGAAAAAAAAAACCATTATGACCTCACTCTCGTTGCATTATGACCTCACTCTCGGTGCATTATGACCTCACTCTCGGCGCATTATGACCACACCTTCATCAATGGTGTAAGAGATGTTGGGGACCCTTTCTGAAATAGATGATTTACCCATTTTTTAAAGTCTGTCCATAAGAAAGTGTTTCCTCTGTGCTTCATTTACTCAATAATAATGACAAACGACATAATCAGAAAGTATTTGCTTTTATATTTTACAGCAAATGATGCTGAGATAATAAAGGCAGAGCAACTAACATTTTGTGAAACAAAACAGATCAGTTTAGTAACAATAAATAAAAAATGATTGTACTACAAATATATTTGAAATCTTAGTGCTGATTTCGATCCTAGCACTGATTTATTTTCAGTGAACATGTGTGCCCGAGGACCTGAACATGAGTTTGAGGGGCAGCTGAACTGAAAGGAAAACCTGGTCTGCCTTAACACCTGGTCTGCCTTAACACCTGGTCTGCATTCACCTTCCCAGCTCAGGTTGTGCCCAGGACTCCTAACCTAGGAGGTTATAGTGACCTCACCTTCAGTGAAAAAAACTACTGAAACTACTGATACTGTAATAAATAGTGTGCAACTGAGAATTAAAATACCATAGCACTTTGCATCCTTCGCTCCCATGACCTTTGCCCTAGATGAGGCAGGACCCTAGCGCTCCGGAGTGATATCATCGCAGTTGTCCTTCTTTGGGACTTGGCGGGTTTTCACCACGACTCGCCACTTTTCAAGGAACATCACCGTAAAAACACACCGCGGAGAGTGACCTTCAGGGACAGTAAAAACACACCGCGGAGAGTGACCTTCAGGGACAGTAAAAACACACCGCGGAGAGTGACCTTCAGGGACAGTAAACATTCCACTGCCATCATTCCCTCTCTTTAAGAGCAGAAATAAACGACAAGGAGAGAGGGATCGCCGGGATGATCGTGATGGAGAGAAAGAAGGAAATAAGTGTTGTTTCTCCAACACACACGGACACACACACACAACAGGAGCAGCCTCGTTTGCTTCTGTACACAAATGATGTGTGTATAAACCTAAACTCTCACAAGAGTTAGTTGTCAAATAGAAGAAGAAGCTGAAGACTGAAGACTCCACAGTGCTGGATGAGCAATCTGTGGATTATAATCCATCAATATCAGTCCAGCGGGCACTGCAGGGTCAGCCAGTCCCTTCTTCCTTGTAAAACACAGACCTGCATTCAGCATAATTGCTGAAATGGTGGATTAGCCCCTGTGGAGATGTTCAAGTGTCATAAATCCTGACATGGAATATTTTCTTACAGCAACATCTCTCTCTCTCCAACCCTTCAAAGAAACACTAATGGAAGTGCTTTAATTAAACGGATTGCAGCATTAACTATTACTTATGGGCTTGTCAAATAAACCTGACAGTACTGCACTCGTAATACAGGTTAAAAGATAGCACCCTAGCTTCCAGCCCCCACCCCCCCCCCCCACACACACAGCGGAGTAAGTGAATATTGATACCTGGTAGGGTTTTATGAGGTCTGTAATTCTGCTCTGTGTGTGTGTGTGTGTGTGTGTGTGTGGTGCACACATGTTCACATTAATAGGAGGAAAGAAAAGAAAGTTTGATTTAAGCATCATTTCTTCACACCTCCAATCCCATCGATTGCTTTATATCACCTATTACACTAGCTCCCCTGTCTTTCTCTCTTTCACACACACACACACACACACACACACACACACACACATACACACACACACATACCATGCACATACTGCGCATTACCTACACTGGCAGCTTGACAGCCTTATTTCCTGAGCCCCCCCACCCACCCACCCACAAATTCCTCCCCCTCCACACACAACCCCTTCCCCACACACAACACACACACAACACACACACAACACACACACAACACACACACAACACACACACACACACACACACAACACACTGCTTATTACCGCACCAACTCAGGTGGTTCTGCTCTGAGGCTAAATTCAAAGCGATAACAGTGGTGAGTTATTTGGGGCCGTTTGGGGGTTGAGGGAGGGGGAGATTTATACACATGTCGGCGTTTTCATTTGGGGCCGAATAATAACGCCTCAGATATGAGAGTTAATCACAAGCCCACGACGCTGCCTCTGTGACTGAGGTGAGCATTTTCATTCACTCGCCGTTCCAAACGCCATCCCTCGCTCTCCCGCTCTCCTTCTCTCTCCCGCATAAACGCTTCATAAATCAGGAGAGCGCAGTTGTCCCCCTGAAACTAATTAAAGGGAGAGAAAACGTTTTCCTTCTTAATTGAAATGAGAGAAGACAAGGTCTACACTAACATTCTATCACAGCTGATTGGGGCGAGAGGCGGGGCATTAGAGCAGGAGGGGCGGGGAGACGACAGCAGGGGGGCGGAGCCTTATAGGTGAGGAGCTCGGTTCAGACTAGAGACTAGAAAATCTAAAAAAGAAACAAACAAGGAAAAGAATTGGAAATCTCAGCTTCCAGTGGTACAAATCCAGACGTCTGCAGACAGCTCAGGCAGAGAAAAGGGGGTAGAGTCCACAGAGGGCGTGGAGATCCCGCTCACATTACCACATGAATTATGAAACTGTTAACTGATTCTGTTTCATGGCATGTCCTCAGACGCTGTTTAAAGCAAGTGCAGCAAGACGGCCTTGGTCTTTGTCCGTTTTCCGAGCGAATTTCGCTGTGCTGTGGGTTCCTATGCTAACAGAGACACAAAGTCTTCATCTCGCTGTCCTGCAGCAGAGGCAGCTGATTGGTGGAGAGCGTATTGTACAAGCACGTCTGGGTCATGGTGTCAGTAATGGAGTCCTCTGGGCTCATTTCTGTGTTGGAAGAAATAAAAAAAAAGTTATGAAAAGGAAACTTAAAAAAAAACCTAGAACCTAGAAGCACATGGATATTATTGGTCGATATTTTTGGGCAGCAGGCCAGTCTGAGCTCTGCCGTTGATTCCTTGTGTAAAATCTCCAGTAACACGGCCACGTGTAAAATCTCCAGGAACACTGCCACGTGTAAAACCTCCAGTAATACTGCCATGTGTAAAATCTCCAGTAACACTGCCACGTGTAAAATCTCCAGAATCACTGCCACATGTAAAATCTCCAGTAACACTGCCACGTGTAAAACCTCCAGTAATACTGCCACGTGTAAAATCTCCAGTAACACTGCCACGTGTAAAATCTCCAGTATCACTGCCACATGTAAAATCTCCAGTAACACTGCCACGTGTAAAACCTCCAGTAATACTGCCACGTGTAAAATCTCCAGTAACACTGCCACGTGTAAAATCTCCAGTATCACTGCCACATGTAAAATCTCCAGTAACACTGCCACGTGTAAAATCTCCAGTATCACTGCCACATGTAAAATCTCCAGTAACACTGCCACGTGTAAAATCTCCAGTATCACTGCCACATGTAAAACCTCCAGTAACACTGCCACGTGTAAAATCTCCAGTATCACTGCCACGTGTAAAATCTCCAGTATCACTGCCACGTGTAAAACCTCCAGTAATACTGCCACATGTAAAACCTCCAGTAACACTGCCACGTGTAAAATCTCCAGTAATATTGCCACGTGTAAAATCTCCAGTAACACTGCCACTTGTAAAATCTCCAGTAATACTGCCACAGGGTTGCCAACTCTCACGCATTGAGCGTGAGACACACGCATTTGACCGTTTTCACACGCTCTCACGCCACACTTCCGATATCTCATGCCGAATAAAGTTTATTTACCTCTGATCCACATATATGATTCAATGAATTACTAGTTCGCTCTGGCGCCAACCACCGATATAACACTTAATTTGTGTCCATTTTACGTCCGCTACGTTACGTTACCCCCCCCCCCCTCCCCCCGCTCAACAATTTACACTCGCCACCTCCTCCAGGTTAAAATCTCACTCCAAGCGAACGTCAAAAGTTGGCAACCCTGCTGCCACGTGTAAAATCTCCAGTAACACTGCCACTTGTAAAATCTCCAGTAACACTGCCACGTGTAAAATCTCCAGTATTACTGCCATATGTAAAATCTCCAGTATCACTGCCACGTGTAAAATTTCCAGTAATAGTGCCACGTGTAAAACCTGCCACGTGTAAAACCTCCAGTAATACTGCTACATGTAAAATCTGCAGTAACACTGTAGTGTCAATGTCACTGTTGAAACTGGTGAACCATTCAGAGAACATCTGGTCAACACAGGCTGTGTGTTCAGAGACTACCGACAGGGATGTGTGACAGACTCCACATGGCATCAGATGGGCTATAATCTGTAACTCCATCCCTGTATCTATCTGTACATCTCTCCCTGTAGATCTAAAGTGCACCTATAAGGAGGGCGTGGCCTGAGAACGCAGGTGAAAGGGTTGTGTGTGTTTAGGTCACCGGTGCCATGGTAACATGGAAGTCGCCTTTTGATCTTTTGACGCTGGAACTGCACATCACAGAGTCGCAACAGAATGACAACTGTAATATGTGTGTGTGTGTGTGTGTGTGTGTGTGTGTGTGTGTGTGTCCAAGCATCAAGGGAAAGATTTAAAAGCTGAATGAAACATAGCAGACATTTCAGTGGCCGTCTATCATCTGTTGTACCACAAACAGAGAGACAGGGACCAATTACTGCACGTGTCATCTCAGCCTACAGGCCAAGGAGCACACAGCCTGAATTTGAGTGTGCTTTGTGTGTGTGTGTGTGTGTGTGTGTGTGTGTGTGTGTGTGTGTGTGTGTGTGTGTGTGTGTGTAATTGCTCTGTCACACATTTCATATATAATTTCAGTTAAACTGAGACATGCTGAGCAGGAAAGTGAAGAGAGAGATTCTCATGTGGGGCTAACAGACAGGTGGAGACAGACAGACAGACAGACAGTCAGAGAGAGAGACATATAGAGGAATGTTACGGGCAGATTGGAGCTCAGCTGACGTTTACATCTCTGCTGGTTTCTCTTCTCTGCATTTGAGTTCTAATATCACGCTACCAGCCTCACTAATGGAGATAAGACAGAGTCTCAGTCACTTAAACACTAAATCAAGAATGGAAAGATTGTCAATTATTTATGGCCTTTTTTGATTGAGTAGGAAAATGAAAATTAAAGAAAGATAAGCCCTCATGCTGGTAAAGACATCAGGAAACACAGGACTGGTACTGAGAGGAATCCAGCCAATCAGAAACAACTACACCAAGCATGACACTCACAAAGACATTTGGCTCATTTGGGAATAACGGTGAATAAATATTCCAGCCATTGACACATCTGCACACACACACACACACACACACACACTCAACAACACACAGCGAGAACTGAGATATACCAAAGTTGCTATTGAAGACAAAGAATGACCTATTAATATACACACAGTCTGAATATACAGGACAGCACTGCCCTCTAATTACTCCACACACTCTCTCAACACCATGGAAAATCATTTTGTTATTCTGCAGTTATTTACCTTGTTTTGCATGTGTGTGTGTGTGAGTGTGTAAGGGAAGAAAAGAAAAGAAAATAGAGAGAGAGAGAGAGAGAGAGAGAGAGAGTCCACTAATAGTGTGTCCCAAGGTTTAAGTAATACAAATAGATAGTGTCACCTCTTGATCTCATTTGACCCGTGTGTGTGCGTGCGTGCGTGCGTGCGTGTGTGCGTGGGCGTGTGTGTGTGTGTGTGTATGTGTGTGTGTGTGTGTGTGTGTATGTGTGTGTGTGTGTGTGTGTGTGTATGTGTGTGTGTGTGAAGCTGCTCTTCCACTGGTCCATTCCTAACATAGCCCATCATTTACTGTAACTCCCACTAATCCTGGAGTTGTGTATGACATGGCTGGATCGCACCACGCGTGTCTGAGTGTAGAACAGAAGCAGACACACAGTGACTCTTTCTAGCCAGTTTCCTTTGAATTGAAGTGAATTAGCATTTGCTGACCAAATCTCCATTTATAATGAGAAGACAAATGCATGGCAGATTGTAAGTATTTGCACAGGGACTAATTGTTCTGTTTTGCTGGTTTTTTTATCATAGATCAAAAATTATGAGAATGATGTTCAAAGGACACAACAATGCACATCCACATCTCATCAACTCATCAGTGTCACAGTCAAAGTTGTAATTATGCACCTTAAAATTATGTTTTAAGGTAGAAAAGCTAATCTGCCCTTTGGCTGTGTTGCTGCATTGTTTCATCATGCACATAAGTGATGCCGTAAACACCCTGACACCCCTGTGCTGTGTAGTCCCTGACACACGTGTGCCGTGTAGTCCCTGACACACATGAGCTGTGTAGTCCCTGACACACGTGAGCTCTGTAGTCCTTTACATATGTGCCATGTAGTCCCTGACACACGTGTGCCGTGTAGTCCCTGACACACGTGTGCCGTGTAGACCCTGACACACGTGAGCTGTGTAGTCCCTGACACATGTGAGCTCTGTAGTCCTTTACATACATGTGCCATGTAGTCCCTGACACACGTGAGCCATGTAGTCCCTGACACACGTGAGCCATGTAGTCCCTGACACACACGTGAGCTCTGTAGTCCCTGACACACGTGAGCTCTGTAGTCCCTGACACACGTGAGCTGTGTAGTCCCTGACACACGTGAGCCATGTAGTCCCTGACACACGTGAGCCATGTAGTCCCTGACACACACGTGAGCTCTGTAGTCCTTTACACACATGTGCCATGTAGTCCCTGACACACATGTGCTGTGTAGTCCCTGACACACACGTGAGCTCTGTAGTCCCTGACACACGTGAGCTCTGTAGTCCTTTACACACATGTGCCATGTAGTCCCTGACACACATGTGTCGTGCAGTCCCTGACACACGTGAGCTCTGTAGTCCCTGACACACGTGAGCTCTGTAGTCCTTTACACACATGTGCCATGTAGTCCCTGACATACATGTGCCGTGTAGTCCCTGACACACGTGAGCTGTGTAATTCCTGACACACATGTGCCGTGTAGTTCCTGACACACATGTGCCGTGTAGTCCCTGACACACATGTGCCGTGTAGTCCCTGACACACGTGAGCTGTCCTGACACACGTGGCACACGTGGT
>NW_027506910.1:37500-97659 GCF_052324685.1 Brachyhypopomus gauderio
GAAGACGTTTTTTTTACGTTCGGTTGAAATATCGAATCAAACACACGAATTGAAAACTACACATAATTAGACTTCATATGATACCAGCAATCAAGCAAACAATCCAGCAAACTGATTTCTAGGCTAATTTTTCATGTCGCATTCGACTCCAAATCGCTCCCAAGTCGGTACCAAGCACACGGTAACAGTTCAGACGAGCTCCAAATGCAATGTGTGCTTAAAAAAATGGCTGTTCCGCAGATTCGATAACGGACGTGTTGACGGCATATTAGGCCACACTTAGAGCCCCCGCTAAAAGGTTTGGCGATTGATGAGATGATCGACGTGTTAGCAAGAGAACCGAGCAATACGGAACGAGACCGACCACCCTGCGTTTGTGGTTAAAAAAGCACAAACTCTTTATAATGGACTAAGAGCACCCCCAAGAGGATCATTTGTTAGTGTGTGTGTGTGTGTGTGTGTGTGTGTGTGTGTGTGGGGAGGGGGGGGGGTGCACGAAGATGATGATTAACTGGACTCAAATCTTATAATCTGGATTATCAGAGATCAGTATTAAACAACATTGACAACAGAGAGGGAGGGAGAGAGAAAGTGAAGGTGGTATTATTTTTGATTGGATTGCATCAGAGGATGTGTGCACTTAAACTGAGATTACCAGTGTGATCCTTTTCTTTGAGCTAAAGTGTGAAAGAGTCAGAAGAGATGTGAAGAGAGAGGGTTGGGGGGGGGGGTTGCTTTTTATCACTCGTCCAGAAAAAGCCCTGCTGTTCTGTGTAATCTATTTGATTTAGTGGTGGACGCTAGAGTCAATCTCTACTAAAACATGTCTTTATAAACCCCTTCAGCTCAGACACCTAAGCAAATGCAGTATGACACGGTTCACACACACACATGCAGATGTGTGTGTATTTCTTGAGTGGATGTCTGGACAGGAGCCTCTTTAGGTGTGTGAGTGATTGTAGCAGCCAGTTACAGAGCTGGAGCTGTGGTTTGAGGGACAACTCTAAAGCCCGTTTTGGTCCAGAAGAGCAAGAACACACCAGGGCTGTGTGCACGTGTTTCATTTTCACTGCAATAATGTCTGATTTACCACTGTGGTGCCGTAGTGTCTGATCTAACTGCTTATATCAGGTGATGTCTATTCCTACGACTGTAAAACAATTCTGACCTGCACTTACATAGAAATATCTGTTATTTGATAATAATAGTAATAATAACAATAATAATACATTAAACTTGAATGGTGCTATTCAAATACTATAATGGTAATCAATCATAAAACTAAAGACAAATAAAAAACCACAGAGTTTGACAATAGCGCAGAGGTTGCAGAGAGAGGGTGTAATTAGGTCAGTGGTACATTAGAAGAGAAGACATGGGTTTAGAGATTTAGTTTGAATGTGGAGAGAGAGTCAGACTGATGGCCATGCAGAGGAGGAGAATCCATGTATTTATATGCAATATCTCTCTCTCATATATATATATATATATATATATATATATATATATATATATATATATACACAAGTATAGAGAATGCAATGATAATACACAGCAGCATGTGTTGGTATAGATCAGAATGAACATATCCAACAGTGTTGTATACAGTATATGCAACTTCAAAAATAAGCTACAGGTATGAGATGCAAAAGGAATCTGCAATATGAATAGATAATATAATAGATGAGGAACTCAAATGCTCGATGGCCAAAACTGTGCAGGATCAAAGAAGCAACAGTGAGGGGATGAGTGGAACACGATTATTAAGACCATCACATGCGTGTAGAAGGATTTTGAAACAGGTGGGCCGGGTGTAGTATCAGGTTAAAGGACCATTGCTGCATTTTTCATCCTAATCTGTATATTCCACTAATTGGTTGAATGTCCTGGTCAATAATTGTCACAGTTCACGGTGACAGAGAACAGATGAAGGTAATGTGGGCGCTCTGATGAATCACCCAATCATTACGCAGTGCTTCTCATCTTGTTTATCAAATATTCAAGCCAGACACATAAACCAATCACCACAACGCTCTCAACACACACACACACACACACACACACACACACACACACACACACACACACACACACACACACACACACACACACACACACACACATAAGCTGAGTGGTATTTCATTATGGAAGGAAACCTCCAGAGCTGGGTCAGTTTTCTTATGACTAAGCTGAGATTTTTTACTAAACTAGGCAGGTAATACGATGTCACGCAATCCACATGCTTCACCCCTTTAAAAAAAGGATCCATGCAGTCATCTTTCCATCCATCCATCATCTTCTTTCTCTTCTCACATCAGTTTGCCCCATGTGATGAATATGCATTCCCAAACACACAAAGAAATCCATGCTGTGTTTCAGCAGCTCAACAAGTTTCTGTGCTGTGTTTAAGGGCTTCAGTGGAGTCTCAGCTTTATTGATCAGTATGAAGGTTGTTAAACAACCCTGTAACAAATGACTTGTGCCCACTATCGACAACTGCATCCTCAAAGCTGCAGGCCATACACACACACACACACACACACACACACACACACACACACACACACACACACACACACACACACACACACACACTACAGACCACACTTCAACTGTCTGTCTCAGGCCCTGTGTGCCTCTGCCTCCTCCCAACCCCCCCACACACAACACACAAACATGTGCACACATGTATCCCTGCATATATGCGCACACACAAACACACACACACACACACATATATATATACATACACATGCACTCTGCTCTGTAGGGAGCACTTTGACTTCCACTTGATGATGTCTCTGACACTTTACATAAAACTAATGTGCAGATTAACTGGCATTCAAACCTATAAAGAGAATGAAAGAGGGAGCAAGAAAAGAGAGAGAGGAAGGAGAGAGATAGAGAAGGAGAGAGAAGAAGAGAAAAAGATGGTGACAGACAAAAAGACGATAACTGCAGTGAGAGAAATGAAGAGAGAGAGGGAATCACAGGGGAAAGAGACAGAGAGACAACAGGTAAGAGACAGAGACGGCAGGAAAGAGACAGAGAGAAGGAAGAGAGAAATGATGAAAGAGACAGGGAGAGTCAGAAGGGGGCGACAGAGAGCTCTGTGACAGCTGGCCAGCAGGAAGAACAGAGGTGTGGTGGTATATGGCAGAGACACCAGTGAGTGCGGCACACGGCCGGGACCGTACGAACAGTGTGGCCTGCGTTTGCTTTTCATTCTTGCTCTGTTGATTCACAAGATGGATCTTCTCTTCTCATAGCCCATAAACGGACCAGAAGCAATGTGCATGCATAGTGGTGTGTGCGCGTGTGTATGTGTGTAGGGTGTGTGTAGCCTTTTGTGTGTATTTATGTGGGGTTAGGGATAGGGGAGTCTGGTCAGATGTGCACGCTGACAGCTGGGGGTATGACACACCATGAAAGCAAAGACATGTAGCAGCACGGAGCACATTCTCTATAGGGCTTTCAAAAATAGCTCCCCTCAAAACCTGAGAGTTTTGAGAGAGGTGTTACATGGCATTGAACAGAGAAGCTTACCCAAAATCATTCAGGTAGCATTTGCATGTGCATGGAGAACACCGTTTCTCACTGCTGTTTTGGATACGGTCATTACTGTACATTAACACTGTTCACTGTTTTGAGTACTGTCATTACTGTACATTAACACTGTTCACTGTTTTGAGTACTGTCATTACTGTACATTAACACTGTTCACTGTTTTGAGTACTGTCATTACTGTACATTAACCCTTCACTGTTGTTTTGAGTACTGTCATTACTGTACATTAACCCTTCACTGTTGTTTTGAGTACTGTCATTACTGTACATTAACCCTTCACTGTTGTTTTGAGTACTGTCATTACTGTACAATAACACTTCACTGCTGTCTTAGGTACTGTCATTACTGTACATTAACACCACTGCTGTTTTGAGTACTGTCATTACTGTACATTAACTCTGTTCTATGTTGTCATTAATGAACTCTTTCATGTACTTACTGACAAATGACTGATTATCTCTGTCACATTTACTCCAGATGTCCACATACGTGTAGAAACTGAAGTTTTAAGTTTATGCAAATACTGCGTGCTGGCTTTATTTATGCCAGAAATATTCCATTCTAGGTGAGGAAAATTCTCCTTGTAACATTTGCAGGGTATACATCATTAATGAGAGGTCGAGAATAAAGTGTGACAGAAAAACAAACTTTGGGATATATATAGTTGTTCTACCACAGGAAGTACACGAAAGAAGTAAAAAAATATGAGGTTAAAAATGTCTCATTTCATTCCTTCATATTTTGCAGTACACTATAGGCTACTGCTCTGTGTAGAAACACACACCTACACACATACACCTATACATTGTGCTGCTATTTTAGATTGATTTTTATCATGTCTCTTATTTTGCTCGCTAGCACTCTCTGCTGTAATTTTGGGTTTATCTGTGAGCAGATGTGTGTTTTGTGGGCCTGAGATTGTGCAGCTCTCGTCTTTCGCCTACAGGTGGCGCTGCTGGGGTCAGTTTCAGAATGTATGCAGTGCAGTCTTGTGTGAGTGAAAATGCACCCCCGGGCCTATTTATTATACATACTCTATAAAGATAACAGTGTGTTATATTTACTAGCAGGGAGTAGTAAAAATTAATGATTTATCATATAATCTCCCAGGGAATATACCATTTGCAAATGGTTCCATAACTGTCTCTAAAATATAGTGGAAAGAATTTGTTTTTGCTGTGTCACTGTCTATAAATAGTACGTTATAGCTCAGTCATGCAATTAACAGAAATTAAACTAAAATGCAAAAATGCTGAAGCATCCAGCTGTCACGTGAACACAACGTCATTTATTCTAGGCCTGAAAAAAAGGCTGTGCGGATTCACAGAACGCGATCGCCACCTGATGGCCAGAAGGAGCAACAGCAAAAGGTGGCAAAATTCACCAACGCAATATTTGTGGGATCTCTGGATAACCTGTGCCTGGGTGGTCAGTTTAATGTTTAGAGACCTGTTTTCCTATTGAGCAACTGATGAAACTGATTAAATCATTAAGACATTTGTTGATGTCATATGCAAGACATACAACTATTCTCTGTTGTTCAGTGTATATAGTTGGCTCTCTGCTCTCAGTCTAGACCACACTACACATGTCTCTCTATTCTCAGTCTAGACCACATTACAGATGTATCTCACCGCTCAGTCTAGACCACATTACACATGTCTCTCTGCTCTCAGTCTAGACCACACTACAGATGTATCTCACCTCTCAGTCTAGACCACACTACAGATGTATCTCACCTCTCAATCTAGACCACACTACACATGTCTCTCTATTCTCAGTCTAGACCACACTACACATGTCTCTCTGCTCTCAGTCTAGACCACATTACACATGTCTCTCTGCTCTCAGTCTAGACCACACTACACATGTCTCTCTATTCTCAGTCTAGACCACACTACCCTTACCAAAAAAAAGTATACTTAAAGTTTATTTTTTAAGTAAACTTAAAGTATACTTGGGAAATATACTTATGTAGTAAGTATACTAATATCAATGTACTAATAGTATACTGGTAAGTTTACTAATTCAATACTTCTTGGGACTAAATTGGCCCACTTTTTAGTTTATAAAAGTATACTTTTAAGTATACTTTAAGTGTAAGAATAGTAAACTTTGAGTACACAACTAGTTTACATTTAGGTTTTATTTTGTACTACAACTATACTAAAAGTAAACTTACAGGTATACTGTTAGTTTACTAGTTATATACTTCTAGTCTAGTTTTTAGTTTATGAAAGTACACTGTTAAGTATACTTTAAGTGTAAGAATAGTAAACTTTGAGTACACAACTAGTTTACATTTAGGTTTTATTTTGTACTACAACTATACTAAAAGTAAGCTTATTGTGACGATGGGGTCGTGGTGAAGGATGAGACACAGAATCCCTCTTGACTGACGTCACTTTCAGTTTATTGACACGATAAACATCCAAACACGCACACAGAAACGTGTAGACTTAAGCTAGAGATATACATGCTGTTAACTACGCGTTTGCGTACGCATCATGGCTGCTTCGCGTGTCCTGCGTCGGTTTGGCGCGTAGGTCTTGCACGTCCTACAAAAGTTAACGCGACGCGTACTCGAACGTTGTCTACACAAACGCATGGGCAAACAGCAAGTATGTTTCCAGCCTTGTTCGCTACGCCGCGTTAACTTTTGGAGGACGTGCAAGATCTACGCGCCAAACCGACGCAGGATACGCGAAGCAGCCATGATGCGTACGCGAACGCGTAGTATATCTCTAGCTTATCGCCCAATTCAAAAACAGCAGCGTCTCTCCGATGAAGATGCAGATCTGAGGGAGAAGGAGAGATGAGATGTTTAATGTGCCCCCACCCCGGTCTCACAGTGAAAGACCATTCAGTTCCTTTTGCTGAGATTATTCTGACGCTGTAGGCCAGTGACAGAATTAGCTTCTCCCCATCCACTGAATCATAGCTTTTAGACAACGACGGACACTGCGCGAACACACATTAAATAGACAAACCACATAATGATCACGAAACGAGCCACAGGTGAGACCAATTAACACACTCAGACACAACCAAACTCATGAAGATCCACAGAGGACTAGACATAGACAACATAAACACACGCCCAAAGGGGAGGGGTCAGGGGCTGTAGTGTGACAGGTAAAGCAGAACTTGTGCATATGCTTGTAAAAATGTTAACATAAACATAACATTTTAAACTCCAGAATTATACTATTAATATATAAATTAAAAGTTAAGCATGACTCAATGACTTGATCTTATTATGCACTTGGAGCAAGATATAGTAAGTATTAGTACTTTGTGGCAAAAAGATGTAAAAAGTAAAGTACAAGTATAAATATGAATGTACTTAGTCTTAGACTTCTGTTTATACTTTTCAGTATAAGCCAAGTATACTTCAGTATACTATTCTAAGACTAACTATGAATGTACTTAGTTTTAGACTTCTGTTTATACTTTTCAGTATAAGCCAAGTATACTTCAGTATACTATTCTAAGACTAACTATGAATGTACTTAGTTTTAGACTTCTGTTTATACTTTTCAGTATAAGCCAAGTATACTTCAGTATACTATTCTAAGACTATACTATGAATGTACTTAGTTTTAGACTTCTGTTTATACTTTTCAGTATAAGCCAAGTATACTTCAGTATACTTTTCTTAAGTATCTAAAATATAGTTTATAAAAAGTAAACTTCAAGTATACTTCCTCAGTTTTAGTACAAAATAAGTATACTCATAGTACACTTGAATAAACTTCTTTTTGGTAAGGGTACACATGTCTCTCTGCTCTCAGTCTAGACCACATTACACATGTCTCTCTGCTCTCAGTCTAGACCACACTACACATGTCTCTATATTCTCAGTCTAGACCACACTACACATGTCTCTCTGCTCTCAGTCTAGACCACATTACACATGTCTCTCTGCTCTCAGTCTAGACCACACTACACATGTCTCTCTATTCTCAGTCTAGACCACACTACACAAGTCTTTCTGCTCTCAGTCTAGACCACATTACACATGTCTCTCTGCTCTCAGTCTAGACCACACTACACATGTCTCTCTATTCTCAGTCTAGACTACACTACACATGTCTCTCTGCTCTCAGTCTAGACCACACTACACATGTCTCTCTATTCTCAGTCTAGAAAACACTACACATGTCTCTCTGCTCTCAGTCTAGACCACATTACCACACTACAGATGTATCTCACCTCTCAGTCTAGACCACACTACAGATGTATCTCACCTCTCAATCTAGACCACACTACACATGTCTCTCTGCTCTCAGTCTAGACCACATTACACATGTCTCTCTGCTCTCAGTCTAGACCACACTACACATGTCTCTCTATTCTCAGTCTAGACCACACTACACATGTCTCTCTGCTCTCAGTCTAGACCACACTACAGATGTATCTCACCTCTCAATCTAGACCACACTACACATGTCTCTCTGCTCTCAGTCTAGACCACACTACAGATGTATCTCACCTCTCAGTCTAGACCACACTACAGATGTATCTCACCTCTCAATCTAGACCACACTACACATGTCTCTCTGCTCTCAGTCTAGACCACACTACACATGTCTCTCTGCTCTCAGTGTAGACCACACTACACATGTCTCTCTATTCTCAGTCTAGACCACACTACACATGTCTCTCTGCTCTCAGTCTAGACCACATTACACATGTCTCTCTGCTCTCAGTCTAGACCACACTACACATGTCTCTCTATTCTCAGTCTAGACCACACTACACATGTCTCTCTGCTCTCAGTCTAGACCACATTACACATGTCTCTCTGCTCTCAGTCTAGACCACACTACACATGTCTCTATATTCTCAGTCTAGACCACACTACACAAGTCTTTCTGCTCTCAGTCTAGACCACATTACACATGTCTCTCTGCTCTCAGTCTAGACCACACTACACATGTCTCTCTATTCTCAGTCTAGACTACACTACACATGTCTCTCTGCTCTCAGTCTAGACCACACTACACATGTCTCTCTATTCTCAGTCTAGAAAACACTACACATGTCTCTCTGCTCTCAGTCTAGACCACATTACCACACTACAGATGTATCTCACCTCTCAGTCTAGACCACACTACAGATGTATCTCACCTCTCAATCTAGACCACACTACACATGTCTCTCTGCTCTCAGTCTAGACCACACTACACATGTCTCTGCTCTCAGTCTAGACCACACTACACATGTCTCTCTATTCTCAGTCTAGACCACACTACACATGTCTCTCTGCTCTCAGTCTAGACCACATTACACATGTCTCTCTGCTCTCAGTCTAGACCACACTACACATGTCTCTCTATTCTCAGTCTAGACCACACTACACATGTATCTCTGCTCTCAGTCTAGACCACATTACACATGTCTCTCTGCTCTCAGTCTAGACCACACTACACATGTCTCTATATTCTCAGTCTAGACCACACTACACATGTCTCTCTGCTCTCAGTCTAGACCACATTACACATGTCTCTCTGCTCTCAGTCTAGACCACACTACACATGTCTCTCTATTCTCAGTCTAGACCACACTACACAAGTCTTTCTGCTCTCAGTCTAGACCACATTACACATGTCTTTCTGCTCTCAGTCTAGACCACACTACACATGTCTCTCTATTCTCAGTCTAGACTACACTACACATGTCTCTCTGCTCTCAGTCTAGACCACACTACACATGTCTCTCTATTCTCAGTCTAGAAAACACTACACATGTCTCTCTGCTCTCAGTCTAGACCACATTACCACACTACAGATGTATCTCACCTCTCAGTCTAGACCACACTACAGATGTATCTCACCTCTCAATCTAGACCACACTACACATGTCTCTCTGCTCTCAGTCTAGACCACATTACACATGTCTCTCTGCTCTCAGTCTAGACCACACTACACATGTCTCTATATTCTCAGTCTAGACCACACTACACATGTCTCTCTGCTCTCAGTCTAGACCACATTACACATGTCTCTCTGCTCTCAGTCTAGACCACACTACACATGTCTCTCTATTCTCAGTCTAGACCACACTACACAAGTCTTTCTGCTCTCAGTCTAGACCACATTACACATGTCTCTCTGCTCTCAGTCTAGACCACATTACACATGTCTCTCTGCTCTCAGTCTAGACCACACTACACATGTCTCTCTATTCTCAGTCTAGACCACACTACACATGTCTCTCTGCTCTCAGTCTAGACCACACTACACATGTCTCTCTATTCTCAGTCTAGACTACACTACACATGTCTCTCTGCTCTCAGTCTAGACCACACTACACATGTCTCTCTATTCTCAGTCTAGAAAACACTACACATGTCTCTCTGCTCTCAGTCTAGACCACATTACCACACTACAGGTGTATCTCACCTCTCAGTCTAGACCACACTACAGATGTATCTCACCTCTCAATCTAGACCACACTACACATGTCTCTCTGCTCTCAGTCTAGACCAGTGTTTTTCAAACATTTTTTCTGGTGACCCACATTTTGTCCTTGATTTTTCACGCGACCCAGCCAAGTTGTTGACGGGGGGGGGTTGAGTTTAAGTATTATATCGCGATCGATCGCCAAGTATTAACGCCTCCGCCGTTCGCGCTGTCGCGCGCTACGGTCACTTGCGAAAGTATAATCCATTAATATAATAATTTATTAAATATATTAACATTTATTTTTTTGCGACCCTTTTTTTTGGCTCGCGACCCATCCAAGGGTCGCGACCCATAGTTTGAAAAACCCTGGTCTAGACCACACTACACATGTCTCTCTGCTCTCAGTCTAGACCACACTACACATGTCTCTCTGCTCTCAGTCTAGACCACATTACACATGTCTCTCTGCTCTCAGTCTAGACCACACTACACATGTCTCTCTATTCTCAGTCTAGACCACACTACACATGTCTCTCTGCTCTCAGTCTAGACCACATTACACATGTCTCTCTGCTCTCAGTCTAGACCACACTACACATGTCTCTCTATTCTCAGTCTAGACCACACTACACATGTCTCTCTGCTCTCAGTCTAGACCACACTACACATGTTTCTCTATTCTCAGTCTAGACCACACTACACATGTCTCTCTGCTCTCAGTCTAGACCACACTACACATGTCTCTCTATTCTCAGTCTAGACTACACTACACATGTCTCTCTGCTCTCAGTCTAGACCACACTACACATGTCTCTCTATTCTCAGTCTAGACCACACTACACATGTCTCTCTGCTCTCAGTCTAGACCACATTACACATGTCTCTCTGCTCTCAGTCTAGACCACACTACACATGTCTCTCTGCTCTCAGTCTATACCACATTACACATGTCTCTCTATTCTCAGTCTAGACCACACTACACATGTCTCTCCCCTCTCAGTCTAGACCACACTACACATGTCTCTCTGCTCTCAGTCTAGACCACATTACACATGTCTCTCCCCTCTCAGTCTAGACCACACTACAGATGTCTCTTGTGCAATGACAATAAAGATATCTTATCTTATCTCTCACCTGCAGACACTCCTCTCAGTCTTGGTACTATTAACAGGAACACCTTTATGCATCATTTTTTATGTTTACCTCAATGTGATGCTTTTAAAATCCACTATTTCAATTTATTTTAAACTGCTAATTTTTTCAATGCATATCTGTTTTTTAAAGGTGCTGTACTGAACGGTAAGCTATCAGGACACTGCATAATGGTGGATCTGAGATCACAATACAGCAAACTGACCTGATGGTGGCAGTAACTCCCACAGCTTGCCACAATCCAAAGTCCCGGCAAGTCTGCAGGAAGCAGCGTAACAGAATATAATTGTGTTCGACCATTTATTGCGTTGTGCTGTAAAGTACAGTGGGCACACCCACCCTGTGTCTGTGGACTCCGTCCCGAGAATGTGTGAGCAACAACACTGATAGGCCGACATGACTGTGGTGAGAAAATTCAGACTGAAACTGAAGGCAAGACACTGTGGAGGATTTGTTGACAATTATTTTCTAATTCCTCACTAGAAATGTAATGTGTTACGCCCAAGTGTAGGTTGGGCCTGTAACAACAGTGATGTTGTAGGATGAACAGGCTTTTAGTGCTTTAGTGTGGAATATGACAATGCCTACGGAATAATCCAGAAACACACAAAGTCAGGATAATATGGATGGATATATCGTATGAGTGATAGTAGTAATATGTACAACAAAGATAACTGCACCTGACACTTCAGGATGGCTTTCACTGAAAACAAACATACAAAGACACACAACCCCACTCCGACTAACGTAGGGGAAAACTAACTTACCTACATCAAAGGAATACAAAACAAAGACACAAATACACCCCAATGGGTTATGGTCGGCATGGACAGGGATACTGTCACCTAGGAACACCTCGAAATACTGCAAAACAAGTAGCAGGCTGAAGCCTCCTTCTCAATGGCAGCTGATGTTTTAGGATCACGGCCGTCATCACCTTCCTGTAACTGTACCGCCCATCTTACGTTCTTACAATCGTCAACCTCCGATTTAAAAGGATTTAATGATCTCAGGAGCGGCAAACACAGGGACCCTGCTTAGCCATGTTTTAATGGAGTCAGAAGCAAACTGGCATTCGGCTAGCCACACAAAAGGTATGTGCTTCTGGAGGAGGTTTGTAAGTGGAGACACAATGACTGAAAAGTTTTGACAAAAACATCTGTAATAACCAGCCATACCAAGGAACCTTCATAACTTATGCCGGGTGGGTACTGGGAATTTCACAATTACTTGAACCTTTACACATGCCAATACCCTTTTAATAGATCTAATATAGTTAGGTACTTTTGCAGACATGATATGATCTACACAATCCTCCAACCGGAGAAGAGGAATTGGTTTGGTGATGGCAATCACTTCTCTGGAATAGATGCATAAATGGTGAGTGCCATCATGTTTTTGGAACGGCACACACAGGGAAGAACCACAGGACACAAGTTGGCACAGCCAAACCGTTTCCTAGTAAGTATGTTTCCTGCTGCTACATTCCCGCTAGCGGCGCTCACGCGATACGGATGTTGCTTGATATGTGCATGATCACATACAGTACATCAACATTGTGTTCCAGCACATTCATATGCCCAGCGGTATTACTGAACAGTGAAGGTTACTGCAGAATGGTATATTTAACGTTGGTCTCATGTGATGAGGTCATGTGAGCTAAGTTACAAATGAGTGTTACGTTTCAGAATAGGGATCAGGTCAGGGGTCAAGTTAGGGGTCAGATCAGGGGTCAAATCAGGGATCAGATTAGGGGTAGCGATGACCTAGATGGTGTCGCTTACTTAATTTTTTTACTTCATATGGTGCTGAAAACCATAATGTAGCCGTAAATTTGACCAAAAAAACTAGCAGTGGTCCTCTATGGCACATAAACAAACCACCACACCAAAACCACTTTGGGATGAGCTGTTTCGTTGTATGAGGTGTCCACTTGGGGACACCACTGTCTACCTGTTGCCTTACGCTGTCCTCATGCTGCTGAGTAAAATACATTTAACAGTGTCTCCATTAACAGCATTAACACAAACATGATGACATGATGACCTGTCCTCTCTAGCCCCACCCCCTTCCTCAGGACCCTGGGACACAGAATGAGAGACACGCCCATCTCAGAAGGAGTGACACGCCCATCCCGGAAAGAGTAGTACGCAAATCTCTGAGTGACACACGCCTCTCAGAATGAGTGACATACATCTCAGAATGAGTGACACACACATCTCAGAATGAGTGACACACATCTCAGAATGAGTGACACGCCCCTCTCAGAATGAGTGACACACATCTCAAAATGAGTGACACACATCTCAGAATGAGTGACACACACATCTCAGAATGAGTGACACACACATCTGAGAGACGTGGAGTCCAAGATGCTGAGAAGCACACTTCACTTTACTTCTTCACACATCAGAATACATAGATAGAAAATCACAACTATTTAAAGGACATTGTATATCTGCCATGGAATATTCTATTAAGAACTACATCACTACCAATAAAGATGAGAAAGGCTGGTTTACTTTTATGACATACTGCATATAAAAAATTAGAGTGCACAGAAGATGCCTACTGTACAGACAAGAATTCTCCTGTGAGGAAACAGTGTCAGCAGATGGTGGAGCAGGTATCTGCTCTATTCTCACAGCTATTCTTTCGTCAGCTGTGCAGCCTAGTGACTGTTGCGTTGGCTAACCAGCACGCATGGCTACCATTGACTCCTACTGAAATGAAACGGACAGGAGAACTGGGATATCACTGCAATGTTTGAGGATTATATTCTGGCCTGAGAAACTGGCCAAAATTCAAGCAACGAGGCAAATAAGCTTTGATTCAACAGGAGGGCAGGGAAAAGATGTGGCCGCCATTATTGTTGCATAGGGAGTGCATTTCAAACCTTTAGAATATTTTGAATGAATGTGATTTTTAATTTTTTTGGAAACTTTGACTGGGTTAAGAGGGACCGGAAGCTCAAAAGACAAACTCATTATGAGCAGATTTGTATTGAGTATTTCCAACGAAAAACACACAATTGTGGCTGTTGAGAGAGAAAAAAAAACATCTCAATTCTGCCATATAGTGATTTCAGCGAGGTCAGCGAGCAAGTATCTGGATGTTTTCTGCACCCTTGTAGTCTCAGCCAGGGGGCGTCCACTGATCTCAGAACAGTGCAATTACAGGTTTTCATTGCGCTCCATCATATATTCCCTGAAGACTCTTGTCAAGGATCAGTTGGTCAGATATGAGTGAGTTGGCTATTTGGATCCAGACACCATAAGGATCTGCACTGATCCTAAACCTCTTAACAGAGCCTTAAAGACTCCTCGCCACATTACACCAACACTCGGTGATGTCCTTTATAAGCTGATATGCTGGACACCTCAGGGCCAGAAACAGCAGCTCAAATCATGTGCAGTCACAGCTGCACCTGTACAACACTATGACTACTACTACTCTGGGGGGTGTGTGTTCACTCTGGGGGTGTGTGTGTGTTCTCTCTGGGTGTGTGTGTGTTCACTCTGGGTATGTGTGTGTGTTCTCTCTGAGTGTGTGTGTGTTCACTCTAGGTACGTGTGTGGGTTCTCTCTGGGTGTGTGTGTGTTCACTCTGGGGATGTATGTGTGTTCACTCTGAGGGTGTATATGTGTTCACTCTGGGGGGGTGTGTTCAAACTGGGTGTGTGTGTGTGTGTGTGTGTGTTCACTCTGGGTATGTGTGTGTTCACTCTGGATGTGTGTGTGTGTTCGCTCTGGATGTGTGTGTGTGTGTGTGTGTGTGTGTGTGTGTGTTTACTTCTGATGGATTAAATGCCGAGAATTTCCCTAAGGGGATTAATAAAGGTGTTTCTTCTTCTGTTTGCTCCAGGACCTGTGGTGATGCCTCTGTGGGTGCCTGCACAGTCTGGCCAAAACTGGGACTGAGAAGAAAGGACTGAGCATTAGATTTGTCTGCCAGCATTTCCCCTGTGTCTGTATGGGAGAGCTGATACCACTGAAGAAGTGCCAGTCCTCAACGTCCTCAGATGTCTTCAAAGCATACTGCTCGTGCTCCAGAACTACAGTCTGAACATGGTATACAAAGTAGGGGTGTCTTGGGGACACACTTAGCAGGGCCACGCCCGACTTCCCAAAAGTCTCAGAGGCACAGAACTGTACCTTGCAACAGGAGAAGCCCAACTTTGACCACATCTTTCTGCCCGACTGCCGGAATATCGTGAGTCAGTGCCTTGCATGAATTAGACAATACGCAGACAACGATGAGCATCTCTGGATTCTCAAACCCTGATCAGGTTGGCCAGAGTCAAAGGAGGCCACACAATCTGCTATAAGAAAGTACTGGGCTTTGAGAGATGAGCTTAGCGTATGGGAAGAGCTGCTCTTTACAAGTCAGTGAATAACCATCCCTGGTCCTGTGTGCTCCGACATGTTGAACCTGACTCCTGACATGGGAGGTGAAGGTTTTATTGTCCTGTTCTATTCTGGCACAACCAAGCAAGCAGAAATGAAAGATTTTGCAGTGGTCAGATGCATACATTTGACGGACATGTATGCAATGTCACTAAGGCTGCCTTTTTCCATTTACCAAGCTGAGACACTTACTTTCATTAGCTGACGCAGAGAAACTGGTCCATGCTTTTGTCTCGTCGAGATTGGACTACTGTAATAGTCTTCTAATTGGATGCTCTAAACAGTCCATAAAGAAGCTACAACTTGTACAAAATGCTGCAGCTAGAGTCCTAACTAAGGCCAGGAAATTCGATCATATTAGTCCCACTCTCGCCGCATTACACTGGCTTCCGATTAAATATTGCATTGAATTTAAAGTTCTTCTGTTAACCTATAAGGCGTTAAATGGTCTCGCCCCACAATATCTGAGTGAACTCATTGCTTACTACAACCCATCTCGCCCTTTGCGCTCCCAAAATGCTGGATTTCTCCTAGTTCCAAAAATTTGTAAGACTACAGCTGGAGGCAGAGCTTTCTCCTTTAAAGCCCCTCAATTATGGAATAGCCATCCAGCTCCAAACTGAGATTCTGACACAGTTCCAATCTTTAAATCTAGACTTAAGACTCACCTATTTAATCAAGCCTTTAGCTAATATTCCCCTTGTAAGGTGTGGGGGCTCGGGGGCCCCCAGACGTTGAGATTTCTGGTGATCTGAGATGTTGATGCTGTCATCCAGCTGTGTCATGGCATCACTCTATTTGTGACAATGACTTGACTGGAAAGCAATGTCTCAGTGAGCCCTCATGACTGTGGTCACCTCTGAACCCCTCCCTTTAGTTATGCTGCTATAGATTAGCCTGCCGGAGCCACATGCTCATCACTGGCATGTGAGCTATGTACATTTAAATTAATGGTGGTTTAAATTCATGTCCACTCAGTCTGTATTTCTATCTTCTTGCATGCCTCCACCCAAGACGACTGGATACAGGCACCTGGGGGATGGTCTGGCTTGCAGGTGGATGTACTGATGTTGGGGTTGGATGTGCCGTTGCCACGGGGGGTCGTGCTGGTGCTGGCTCCTGCCTGAGGCCCACACCGCCTGAGGCCCACTGCCTGCACCGAGGGGACTGAGGCTGCTTGGCCGGGGAACAGGAGCCTTGAATGTTGCTGTGGTACTGTGGAACCACCCTACAACCACGGACTTGTGCTAACGGGCCGCCCAATGGAGGATGGGTTCCCTTTTGAGTCTTGGTCCTCCCGAGGTTTCTTCCTAATCCCCACCATATAGGGAGTTTTTCCTCGCCACTGTCACCTTTGGCTTGATCATTAGGGATCTGGACCCATATGATTGTAAAGCTGCTTTGTGACAACGTGTGTTGTGAAAAGCGCTATATAAATAAATTTGACTTTGACTTTGACTTTAATGACCATCAAACACGAAACAGTGCTGTCATGTCCATAGACAATAGGGATGTTGACCTGTTATGCAGGCAAAGACTTTCTGCTAACTACTTAACATACAGTTACTAAACCTTTGGATGCACATATGCACACCCACTTATGCACAACATGGGTCGAAACTGACCTCTATTCATTTCCAAGGTTATTTCATGCTGGAAGAGTTTTTCTGTGTTCTGTTTTTTGAAATCTATTTATTTCATAATCAAATATTCCAAGCATTAATTAAATATCTTGTTTTTGATTACCACTGATCATTTTCATTTTTACTTTAATTATTTATGAGCAAAAATCGTTTTTATATTACTTCATCACATTTATACACATGTCAAAAATGACCCATTCATACATTGTGATATAAAGCAAAGTAACTTAATACTATAATAATTAGTTTTAAACAGAACTAACGCTGGAATACTGCCATCCACCTCAGCAGCACAGTCTGGCTGCCTGGGCGGGGCTGCCTGGGCGGGGCTGACTGGGCGGGGCTGCCTGGGCGGGGCTGACTGGGTGGGGCTGACTGGGCGGGGCTGCCTGGGCGGGGCTGTCTGGGTGGAGTATCTCATTGGTTTTTTAAGTATTTATGCAGCTGAACTGGAAATGAGTAAATCCAGACACAGTAACATGTTAATGCAAGTTTGAATGATCCAGTTGCAGTTGGGTTCTCACCCCGGCCTGGTCATGTGCTGATCTGCTTATAATGTCTGATTAGAATTCATGCTTCTTTTCCGCATACCGGTAAATAACGTCAAAATGGGGTTTTTTGTTTTGCTTCATCTCATCCTGTAGCATTCCTGTTATACTTCTAGAATGAATGAGAGAGGTGGGGGACTCACACATGTATTGCAGCATTAGGGAGTGTCCTGCATTATTACACCATGAATTGGTGTTATTCACACCCACACACACACACACACCCACACCCATTTTGGTCATACAGTACACCTAGTCGTCTCATATACACTATATTGCCAAAAGTATTTGATCACCCATCCAAATGATCAGAATCAGGTGTAACAATAATAAAAAATTAAAAATCAGGTGTTCCAATCACTTCCATGGCCACAGGTGTGTAAAATTAAGCACCCAGGCATGCAGACTGTTTTTACAAACATTTGTGAAAGATTGTTCGCTCTCAGGAGCTCAGTGAATTCCAGTGTGGAACTGTAATAAGATGCCACCTGTGCAACAAATCCAGTCATGAAATTTCATCACTCCTAAATATTCCACAGTCAACTGTCAGCTGTATTATCAGAAAATGGAAGTGTTTGGGAACGACAGCAACTCAGCCATGAAGTGGTAGGAGACGTAAACTGATGGAGTGGGGTCAGCAGATGCTGAAGCACATAGTGTGAAGAGATCAACTTTCTGCAGAATCAATCACTACAGACATCCAAACTTCACGTGGCCTTCAGATTATCTCAAGAACAGTGTGCAGAGAGCTTCATGGAATGGGCTTCCATGGTCGAGCAGCTGCATCCAAGCCACACATCACCAAGTGCAATGCAAAGCGTCGGATGCAGTGGTGTAAAGCACGCCGCCACTGGACTCTAGAGCTTCTCCATCTGGCAATCTGATGGACATGTGTGGGTTTGGTGGTTGCCAGGAGAACGGTACTTGTCTGACTGCATTGTGCCAAGTGTAAAGTTTGGTGGAGAGGGGATTATGGTGTGGGTTGTGGGTTGTTTTTCAGGAGCTGGGCGTGGCTCCTTAGTTCCAGTGAAAGGAACTCTGAATGATTCAGCATACCAAGACATTTTGGACAATTCTATGCTCCCAACTTTGTAGAACCTGTTTGGAACTGGCCCCTTCCTCTTCCAACATGACTGCACCTGGGTACAAAGCAAAGACATTGATGGCAGTGTTTGGTGTGGATGAACTTGTCTGGCCTGCACAGAGTCCTGACTTCAACCCGATAGAACATCTTTGGGAAGAATTAGAGCAGAGACTGAGAGCCAGGTCTTCTAGTAAAACATCAGTGTGTGACCTCACAAATGTGCTTCTGGAAGAATGGTCAAAAATCCCCATAAACACACTCCTAAACCTTGTAGAGAGCCTTCCCAGAAGACTTGACTGTTCTAGCTGCAAAGGGTGGACCAACGTCATATTGATCCCTATGGATTAGGAATGGGATGTCACTTAAGGTCATATGTGAACAAAGGAAGGTGAGCGAATACTTTTGGCAAAATAGTCTAAGTTAGATGTTGTGTTGGAAATCATGAAATCAAGCAAGGGTCAGTGTCTTTTGATTATTTTCTGCATCTAAAGAGGAAGCCGTGGGTCACCCTGGGGCTGAGGCAACCTACTGAAGGGTGTGTACATGTGTGTGTGGGGGATGGGGAGATAAGTTAAGCAAGGAGGGGTCACCGAGACCTTCTATCTTGCAAGAACATATTTGGGGAAGTTAATTGTGCATAACGATGCATTTGTAACTTTCGAATGTCGTGTTTTTCTCACTCGTGATGGCCCGTCCCTCAATGCAAGGACTGAGTGAATGTGAATGAATTAGAGCGATCAGTGACTCCGCAGAAACTGTGTGCTCGCGTTACTTTCACACATTCTCCGAGCTCACACCTTGTCTTTACAGAGAGACCCTGGTTGTTGTGATAGAGAATTCCCACAATAATGCCAAGGTTTCAGATTGTGGCGAGAGATCCCTTTCATAAACAGAGCTCTATTGCCAAAAGCACTTGTTCTTATTTTGTGTATTTTTCAAAACAATAAATCTCCATGTTCCATCCCTGCCTCTCACATTCTTTATGTCCTCTCTGACCCTGAGAAAATACCACAAGAATGACCACAACACTGAAGAGTAGATTAGCGGACTCTCAACAATCTGAGGGCCTCTATAATGTTTTGTCATCATCCTGTCATAATTTAGTTGAGCACTGAATGAAAACCAAGACTTCATTTCAAAATAGATATACATCCTTCATTTGGAAGTGCAGAGGACAGTACAGACAAATCTAATTGTACGCTTTTTATGAGAAACCAGCAGAGCTTGCTCAATACAGACTCGAGGCTTGCCAGAATTTCTTAGACAGGCCAAAATTGTTAGGAGACTCATCAATCAGGCAGGGATGCTAAAAGCAAAACTGCCTTTTTTTTCAGCTGTCAATCTAAAAACACTTCCTGAACACTTCATTTGCTCGTTTGCAGTTGGTTCAGACTGAGGCCGTGACTGTGTGCTTCCAGGTCAGAGGTCACCTGGTCGGCCCCTTTTTGCCTGTTCCCTGGTCTCTGTTGAACAGTGACCATGCAACTGCCTAAACTAGATTTTAAACATTTTATTACACTGGCATTTTTAAAATGTTTTTTTTTATCTTGTTTTAAATGTCTTATGGCTCTGCGTTTTATTGTATGTCCTGTCCTTGAGTTCAGCTTTGGTCAACTATTATTGTTTTGTGCTTGAAATAAATAGAATTTATTAACATACTTATTTAATTTTGACTCTTCATTGCTTAGTAATTATAGACCAATTTTGAGCACTCACTTTCTTTTTAAATTGATGACGGTAGGTTGAACGATTATCTCAGCTGAATACTTTAATTTTATTTTCCTTTTAATTTCGTGTGAAGGTTCTTTTTCCATCATTGTATTCAGTCTTGCATACTTGTGTTAAAACACAGAACAGTTAGAATGTGACCTATCTAAGGGCGAGGTTTCACCCTCGGGCATGGATACCGGGCCTTTGTCTGTATGCTGACTGAGATCAGAAGATAAATCAATACAAAGCCATTCCATCTGGATCTGTCTTCAAGATGGAATGTGTTGTAAACAAGTCTCCAGGCATTCTGAATCCCAGGACAAGCACCTTTCCTTTGGAAGCCATCCCACATGTAGCCAAGGGCAGGTTTTCAGATCATATAGCTTGGATGATTAGCAGAGTTTGTAGGAGTCATATCCTGCATGTCACTCTCAGCTCTCATAAATTAGCCAGCAGTCTGAATCCAAAGTGTTCTCCTCTGTTCAATCCATGCAAAAAGAAGAAATTACGACAGCTCAAATCATGTTATTAGAAATGTACTCAGAACAGCACTTTCCAAACTCTTAAATGACATAAGAATAAACAGTAGATTGTCTGCCTGTGTGGTGATAGATCTCAGCGCTGCCTTTGCCACAGCTGATGACAGGACGATTGGAAGGGAAAGCACTGCTGTACCTCCTCTCAGACTGGGTAATGGACGGGGTTACAGCCTGCATAAGTGGTCCTGATTGATGCACTAGGAATGCACGTGTTTAAGCACTATGTAAGATCTTGCATTCATCTGCAAGCAGGGATTCATTATTGTATCTGTGCTCCACTAGCTGAAATGCATCAGTAGGGTTGGGGTTAAAGGTAGAGTGAGCTGTAACCGCTTCCGTCATTGATTGCTTCCAATCAGTTGATGTCACATAATACGAGAGAGGTTCTGGTTACTGGAAGTGAGACGAAGTGGGGAAACTCTGAATCCAAAAATACATAAAGGATGTTGAAGTTGATCTCAAAAACAACCACAATTTCAAATATTAGTGACGTCTGCAAAACAGAACACTCTCTATATTACTATTGCTAAGTCTGCAACATGTTCAAAACATAAAATTCCCATTCATCCTGGAATGAAGCATTAGAAACTCCTCCACCAGTTACCCGAATCTTTCAGAGTTCATCAGCTTTTACTTGCTTATGATGCCTCTTTTTCCATCTTATTTTCTTTCACATCTTATTTTACTTCAGATTTAGTATAATGTTGCAAACAAGGTACTATACACATTACCGTTTTTTTTCCATAATTTATCATTATAAAAACTACATCAACATACCACTGAAGAATTTGCATTAACTCAAAGAATTTGAATAAATACAAGTAATTGAAGCATTCTTTTAAAATATAATCTTGTGCTTTGTATTTACACAAACTTATCACACTACAAATCAGTCATGTCTTTAAAAAAACAAATAAAACATTTCAGACAACACGTTCCATATCATACAGTAATTCTACACAGTAATATGCAGTGCCTTGCCATTTACAATAAAAAAACACACACTTCATGCAGTCCTATGAGAAAGAATGTTATTTCTTCATAATGTCTTGCTGTGACATTGTCACACTACGTTTGTCGTTTATAGGACAGTCAAAGGCCATAAATCATGACGGCGGCTCTTATTGGCCTACTTGGGCATATATGGGGCGGGTCCTGAGGAGGAGGTGATTCCTGTCACATGTCCATCCATACGGCAACGCTTGTGAACTGCCGAACTCAGACATTCTTGAAATCAACACATTTCATCCTGTGTCTGGGGTGTCTGGGGCTTTAAGCATCAGTTCTTAGTCCCAGACACTCTGTGGGTCTGGACCTGTTGAACTTGCCCCTGTTCAAACCCACACGAGTCACCTGGTAGGTTGGGATGTTCAGCTCACCTGAAATCTGGTGTGTCAGTGCGGGAAGGAAAACAAGCCCATATTGGAACAGCAAGAAGAGCAAGAGGCCAGACAGACTGAGGTCGTGCACAGTTACCAGCACATGCACCGTCATGATGATAAATATGTAAGCAACGTTGCATAAAAGCATTAGATAGTGTCAATACTGGGGAGTTAAAACATGTCTAAAAACATCTAAAACATGTCAAAGATCTCCGCAGGAGACCAGCAGGCTTCCTTCATCCTATCCACACACTTCATTTGAAATTCATAAATTCTGAGGAACATGCAATATGGTGAGAGAAAAAAAAAATCGTTTTTGTTGTGAAACCAAGCCAAAGAGAGGAAGAGGAAATGATTTTGATGAACTGGTAGGGCTGAAGGTTTCGACATGGTAATTTCCTGGATTACAAAGCTCTGGGCCTTCCTTCTGAACAGAGACACGACCACTGGGCCTGAACCACTGGGCCTGAACTACAGGTCGGATCACTAAAGCCTTCGGGGTGCGAGTGTCCCGTGTTGAGGTCCCCGCTGCACTTCAGAAACAAGGCTGGTGAGTTAGATTACTATCGTGCACTGTGGAATTCTCTCTTTATCTGTCTCTGTATCATCCTAAACATCCTTTCATTCCAGACTTATTTACTGTCTCCAGAAGCCAATCTCAGCTCTGAATCCCTTCATGGAGTCTCAAAGTCTTCCCCCGCCTCACCTCCACTCACCTTCATCGCATCCGACACACTGCAACACCAGCGCCTCACGTAGGAGGTTCTCACGTCCTACGCACTCCCACTACTCCTTCATCTCCTCAAAGACACTCATCATTTCCACCTGGTTCCTGTTCTTCAGAGACATGTTTGTGGTGGTGGTGAAGTTGGAGCAGTTCTTGCTCTCCTTCACCTTCAGCAAGTGGCCCTGGATGTACTTGCGGAACTTGGTGGTGGCGAAGCAGTAGACGATGGGGTCCAGGATGCAGTTCAGGCTCATGAGGAGCAGCGTCACCTGGTGGGCGTCGTTCAGGACCTGCTGCGTGCCGAGGTCCCAGTCCGACAGTCCGAGCACGGCTATCACCCAGGGAACCTGTACCAGGTGGTGCGGCAGGAAGCACACGACGAACACGCCCACCACGGCGCAGAGCATGCGCAGGGCCCGACGCTTGGTGCCGTGGGGCCGGTGACCGGTGCTTGCGCGTGGCTGGCTAATATGTTGGGCCAGCAGGGCGCGAGCGATCAGTACATTGCACACCACCACCAGGAGGAAGACCACGATGAACAGGCCGACGATGAGGAAGTGGGTCACCGCCACGATCATCTTGCCCGACTCGGTCTCCTTGTGGTAGCCCTCGAAGCAGCGCTCCACGCCCGCTCTCTCGTCGCGCTGGACGCTGTCGCTGGCCAACTGATTGGCGGCTAGCGCCAGAGTGACGGCCCAGATGACGAACGACACGATGGCGCCTCGCTTCCAGCAGTCGGAGGAAGCGGCGACCAGCGGGCTGGTCACGGCCCAGTAGCGATTGATGCTGATGACGGTGAGGAAGAGCACGGAGCAGTAGGTGTTGATGAAGAAGAACGAGCCGGAGATGCGGCACAACACTTCGGGGAGTCTCCAGTTGCCGTTATGGGCGTAGTAGTCGATCCAGAAAGGCAGCACGCAGACGAAGAGCAGGTCGGCCACGGTCAGGTTGGTCATGTAGATGCGGATCTCGTTCATGGCTTTAGCCTCACGCATGTGCTTCAGGACGTAGAGGGCGTAGATGTTGGCCACCAGCCCCAGCACAAACACCACACCGTAAAAGGCTGGGAAGACCGAGTAGCGGAACTCCGAATCCAGGAAAGTAGCGTTCGTGAGGCTGGCGTTCATGTTCATAGTGACTGACGAAACTGTTAAAAATATACAAGACAGATCAATTTTTAATTTTACGTTTTTGTATAGTAGGTCATCAAGCTCCAAAGCTGTGATTTCTACAACCATGACTATTACTACTAACAAGATTCACATCAAGTCAAAGAAATTTTGTTTATATATAATGCTTTTTACAGCACATGTCACAGAACATCAGATTTACACATGCATGTGTCCAGATCCCTAAAGAGCCAACCTTGGGAGGACCAAGACATTACAAGATTACAATTAACACCACCAGTTAATGATTAATGAATTATGATTACAACTTTAAACTCACCTCAAGTTCACGGTATTGAATGACCATCTGTTATCTTCCTATAGTTACTCTCCAGGTGGTCACTGGATACTGATATTGTAAATGTAGTTTTTTTAATATTTGCAATGCCTGCCTGCTCAGTCTGAAAACCCACAAATGTTCAGACCTGTAAAATTCGGCGCTTAAATAAGCTAATAAGTATTGTGCAAATACCTCAATTCCACCAGGATGGTCTATTCCCATTATAGGAGGTTCTACACAGCACGACACTCGGCGTCACGCACGTGCCGTTCGGAGTTTCCAATGACTCAATACAAATCCAAATATTTTCGTGACTCATCCTCCAGGCTTTGACGCCTTCGACCTTTCTTTCATTTCTTGTATTGTTACTACGTTCACACGGTCATACAATTGCCACGAGGTTTAAATTGAAGCCTATTTAAAGTCATAATTAAATGTAAGTATATTCAATAAAGTTTAAAACAAACCTTTTAGGATACTGGTCCCACTTTTGAAGGTAATCGCTGTGTTTAATCCGGGCTGGGATGATCCGGGTAGAGTGGTTCGTTGGGAGGGACGTGTTCTTCGCCACTTCCCCAGTTCGCACTTGCAGAACTGCAGTTCGTGGATAGTTTCACTCCGCTGTTATTTCCACATGTCAGGAAACACACATCCTGGAAAATGGGAAATTAATTTCCACAGAAAAAAGTTTTTTTCCGGCGGATGTTCTTACAACCTGGCAAACTCGAAAGAAATAAAACGACCGATGAGCGGTCTTTGAAGCGGTCTCGCAGCGCACATGAGCGTTTTCGTTGTGTTGTGATCTGGTGTTTATTCGTGTGATATTTGTGACACAGCGGAAACTGAATGCGCTCGTAAGTCAACACCCAGCGCTTTCTTAATATGTGCAAGTGGCGCAATCCATGTGAATTCCCCCTTGAAGCTACAAATCTGTTGGGCAGTTCAAGTCCAGTTTAAGGTTCTCTAACCCAGCGGTCCCCAACCTTTTTTTTAACAAAATCACAAAGTGGCGTGAGACTCTGACAAAGACGAGCACAGGTCGCATAAAATCAAACTCACCAGACGCACTGAGCGATGTAATTGGGAGAGAATCCCAAAACGTTTTATTTATTTCAAAATAAAACATCACTCAGACTCTGATCGTAAAAAATAAATTTATATATTTTTTCCTGTGTGGCCCGGTACCGGTACCGGTCCGCGGCCCGGTGGTTGGAGACCGCTGCTCTAACCCACCTTATGACATTAATGATGTAAAATGGCATTGTATGAATGGAAGATATTACCACATGTAGCTATTGTATATCACAACTCAAATATTCAGATGTGCTTGAATATGTTGATTGGGTCAGTGTGTAATTATATCTCACTTTAAATGTTTGAGAACAAAGTCTTGAAATATATATATGTATATATATGATGTCCACTCTTTAAACATCCAGACCACCTGCTGCTCCACAAGAATGCAGATGCCAGCAGGAACGGCAGAACAAGTTCCAACAGGACCAGGCCGGGAACATGAGGAACCTTTCTTCAAGCTTCTTCCCCCCAGTTACCTGAACCAGTAATAGTAATACGTACAGGGTAATAATGGGTATAGCTCTTACCGCACACTCTGGAAACAGGCCAGGTATCACGGCACCATTCACAGCTGCAGTTATTGTATCATTTCTCCTCCGCCCGAGTACGCAGTTAGTCCAGAGGTTCCGCTTCTTCACCGAATCCTATCTGAGCCTCATCTGGCATCAGCCCACAATATTGACAAGGGACCAGCACCAGCAATGAACGGACCCGGAGGTCCGGGGGGGGTAAGAATCAGCCAGAGGCTCCTTAAAGCCCTGGTGAATAGTGATGTGGGTTCCTAGAGCACAAGTTCAGCTTAAGTCTGAGGGAAGGTTCCCATGATCTGCACAGTGGATTCGTAGAGGCTCACAGTTCTGTTGTTGACATACTTAGAGGCAAAGAAACGTTCATTAATTACAACAGAGCTTTTACTGAGAATGTGTACCACAATAGAGGAACACTGGAGGCTTGTGTGTCTGTGGTGATAATGTTGGTGATGGTGATTACAAGTAATGGCGGTCGTCCTCATCAACATCCGCTTTTCATCTAATAAGCCAAATGAAATCGAGGAGGAAGGAAACCCGACCCATTAAGATTAGTGCTAATCGGACTTTTATTACAGCAATGGAAACGTCACGGGAGCTGTGAGCGGAAAGGTTTTAGATTTGGTTTTTGGATGACTGTGAAAACAAAAGCAAATCATACTTTCAGTCACGCACGAACTTTTAATCTTAGCACAAAACAAATACTTAGCGTTATTAGACAGCTAATAGCCTAGCACACATTTAGCACTACATGACTAATACCAGTAGCCCACCAAATAACTGATCATTTCGTACTTGTCCAACCTTTAAATTCAACGCTGAGTTTTCATATCAAGCCCGTGAACTCTGAAAACGTACAAACTCAACAAGATAAATGAAACACATGCATATAGTAAAAAATAAAAAATACACGATGACCTTTATTTCCGATCGATTCAACAGGTGTGTCTAGCCCCTTTATCTCCTACTCCCCGAAGCAGAGACGCCTCTACATAACAGAGACTTGGACACTTAAATCTTTAGCAAGTTTATCAGTGTTGAACTAAATACCAAACACCATTTCATTTTGCCTTCATCATGTTGTAGTTTAAGAATAATTCACAATCTAAATCTGTTATCGGATGGTGTGTACACCAACTGAAAAATTAAAGTAAAATCCAGTTTTTTCTCTGTTCTTTGCCGCTTGTTAATATTATTATTGCTGATGATTGTAGGTGATGTTCATGTCCACCCAGGTCATCTTACTAATTCTGCCCAAACAAACACTAATATAACTAAGATCTAAGTTTTAAAGACTTCTGTGACCGTAAACATTTGGGCTTTTTTTCATGTCAATGCCAGAAGCTTGTTACCCAAAACAGACCAACTCAAAGTCTGGCTTGAAACCTCAAAACATGATGTTTTAGTGTTCACTGAAACATGGCTGCATAAGGCTCAATCTTACCCAGAAACAAATATCTCTGGATATAATGTTCCGAGAAGAAGGGTCATCCAGAGGTGGAGGTGTGGCAATTTATGCTCGAGATAATCCGTCAAACAACTTCTGACAGTGGCTGGATGCTATAACGCCCCCCCCCCCCCATCAGATTATTTCCCAGCCTACCAGATATGACCCCAACTCTCCAGATAAGGCTACTTTAATCGATGTGGTTTTTGTAAACAATCTTCTTATGTACCATTCAGGGTTTTTTTGTTGTGACTTTGGTGACCATTTTGTTACTGTTTGTAGGAACCATGTATCAAAATTACCAGTAAGAACATGCAAGAAAAGGCATCTTAAACATGTTAATAGTCAGGCTTTCTTACACAATCCTGGTGAACTGGCAGACAATAAATCTAATTCCTTCTGTAAATGTAGCATGGAATACATTCATAGATGCTAAAAAGCCAGCTGGCATAGACAAACTGGATCCATTTTATTATTAGATTTTTAAATGATTAATATGCACTGCTGAAATACCCACTGAATGGAAGTCAGCTATTGTACATTCTCTTTTAAAAATGGAGACCAAGCTGACCCAAATTGCTACAGACCAATTTCCATATTACCTTGTATGTCAAAAGTATGTGAAAAAATAATTAATGGGCAATTAAATGGTTATCTTAATGACATTTAATGCGGTTTGCATTTGGTCAGGTTTTCGACCAGGTTATGGTTGTGCCAATGCGGTTTTAAAAGTTGTTAATGATATTGTCTCAGCGCTGGATGCAAAGCACCATTGTGCAGCAATTTTTCTTGACTTGGCTAAATCCTTTGATTCAGTTGATCACACTATTTTATTAGGAAGGCAGAGAAATATAGGGTTGACTGATCAGTCCATAGCATGGTTTCGAGAATATCTCTCACAAAGTTCATAGTGTGTCAAATTAGAAAACATAATTTCTCCTGCTCGCCTGGTTACTAAAGGTGTCCCTCAAGGATCAATATTAAGTCCTACTTTATTTTCCATATACATTCACAATATTCCCCTTGTTGGAGGTGCCCTTATTCATTTGTATGCAGATGACACAATTTTATATGCATCTTTTCCTGATCATGTACTGTCCTTGCTTCAAGATAGTTTTTTCCAGGTACAGAATAAATTTGCTAACCTTAGATTGACAGTAAACAGTGCCAAGACAAAGGTTATGTGGTTTAATCGAACCTACCCTTAAATTCACTACCAGGGAGAGAGCTGTCTTGAAACAAGTTGCAAAATACAAATATTTGTTTAGACAGTTCACTCTCTTTCTCTACTCATGTCACAAACATACAAGTGAAACTTAGGGCTAAACTCAGGTTTCTATATAGGAACCTTCCTCTTTTAATCATGCTGCTAAACTCACTTTGGTCCACTTTGGTTACTTCCGTTATTTGATTATGGTGATGCAGTCTACAGACAGGCATGTAAAAGCACTCTTCAGAAGCTTGATGCCTTGTAGCATTCTGCTTTTCGATTTAGTACAAATGCCCATTTCAGAACCCATCATTGTTTTCTTTACACTCTGGTAAACTGGCCATAACTACATATATGCCGTAATATACACTGGTACACACTCATTTATAAAACTTTGCTTGGTCTGTCACTACCTTACAGAACCTGCTACAACTGGTATCTGTAGTAAACAACACAAGGTCATCTGCGTTAATTCAATTAAAAATCCCCAAAACTTACACTTCCCTCGGTTCATCATCCTTTCAGGTATCAGCTGCAAAAAACTGGAATACCCTCCAAAAACATTCAAACTAGAGACATTTATCCCAATTGCTGAATTTAAGTGACGCATTGGGAATGTTTTTACTGACATTTGTAACTGTTTTAACTGATTGTTTATTTTTTTGTGTCTTGTTTTTAACCGTTGTATGTTGTTTGTGTTTCTCATTTCTTTCATGTAGCTTACACTACTTGCAGGCTGTCATTGTAAATAAGAATATGTTCTTAATGACTGGCCTGGTTAAATTAAAGGTTAAATAAAAAAATTTATAAAAAACAGAGCGCTGAGAGCGGACACACACACACACACACACACACACACACACACACACACACACACACACACACACACACACACACACACAGTCATTTTTGTAATGGACGTTTGTCTCCATGCTGAAAAATGTTAACACCATAGAAAATATACAGTATTATCCAATTTTCTTCTCCTACTCTTCGAACGCTGAGAGCGCGGACACACACACACACACACACACACACACACACACACACACACACACACACACACACACACGTACACACACACACACGTACACACACACACACACACACACACACGTACACACACACACACGTACACACACACACGTACACACACACACACACACACACACACACACACACACTAGTATGACTGTGGTGTAGGATACAGTAAGTAATGCAGATGAGTTCTTTATACATATCACAAACTTTAACAGCAGTTCCTCTTTTTGCTGCACTGAGCCATCACTCACTATGTTGTTATTGGTGGGTAGAGAAAAATCTGATGTTTTTTTTATCTATCAATCTAATCAATCTTAATATCCATCTTAGCACCCCTAAAGCTCTGATCCATTGTGTGATACAACTGAGCAGTTGCCTTCTAGTATATGTATATTAAAGTATACATCCATGCGCACTCTCTCTTCGCATAAGTGTCCGCCATGATTTATTTTTATTTTTCAACTGATAAGATGTTGTGGCGGCGTTGCACGACGGGATGTTGTAGCTACACCACGAAGATGTGATGTGATGTGTACTGCAATATTCTGCAGATGTAGAACATCTGGAGATCTTCTGCGTACTGGAAAAATTCATTTTGGTCGTATGCTGCATACTGATTTGGGGCCGAACAGTACGCGAGTAGTATGTGGTAGTCTGTTTCGAACAGAGCCTGTTCCTTCCCCTCCCCCCAACCATACCGAATTCGTACCGAACCGTGGGGCCCATACCATGCTGTGAACCGAACGGTGAAGTTTGTGTACCGTTACACCCCTACGTTATATTAAGCGGGAGAGGTGGGGAGATGAGTAATAAGATTGTAAAACGCGGAAGCATTCTGAATTCCTACTTTGGTCACTCTGGTGCCTGCAGGGATGAATGATTATTTAAATGATCAAAACAGTTATACATTTACATACATTTGTTAATAAACACACAAATAAAATATATCTGACCATGCTGTTTAAAGTACAACCAATAAACAGCTTTTGAAACAATTTAGGACACTCCGTAACTTAAGGCTAGTAGAATTGTTTGAGACACACTTTAAGTGAGGGTTTAGTGTTCTCGTTAGTGAACTCCACTCATCACCAATGTTTTACCGCACAGCAAATTTGGAAAATGTTTTCTGTGGTTAGACCAAGGCACTTTACTCAGAAACAAATGGAACCAAAACTGTTTTAACGTTTGCATAGTAATGAATGCATGGCACTATGCAAAACGAATAACATTCGTGTGTGTGTGTGTGTGTGTGTGTGTGTGTGTGTGTGTGTGTGTGTGTGTGTGTGTGTGTGTGTGTGTGTGTGTGTGTGTGTGTGATTATTAGGGTAATAAAATAAAATTTGAAGATAAGAAACATTGTAGTTTTTAAAGCATCACAATTCAAAGTCGCGGGGGGTGTTGGAGATGAGTTTGTATGGAAGTTTGGTTTGTAATCTCTAGGGGGCGGTGTTTACTATGTTATCGACTTTGTATGGGCTTTCGTTCGCGTGTTCTCTTGGAGGCGGTGTTTGTTAGTTTAACGAGTTTATGTGTAATTCCGTTAGTGTTCTCTAGGAGGCAGTGTTTACTAAGTCGTTTATTAACCTACCGTTTCAATCTGCGTGCACTCCGATAAGAGCGTTTACAAGAAACATGAGCATGGAGGTTAGACTATCGTACTCCTCATTGTTTCTGTGTGTGTGTTCTTCTTGCCATTGGTGCCCTGTCAAAATCACCAAAATACTTGTCATTGGTACACAGTCTACACATTGGACTGCAGACACTTTACTTTTTGATACTGTGAATTGGGCTTCCACAAATACTGTATCCTGTTACGTTTTTTGGAAAGTTTTCTAATCAATTCATGTGGTCCTGTATTTAATGAATAATGTGCTGATTTTTCCCCTCTATTTTTTTTATATAAATGATTAAAAGCATGAAGTAATGAAGCATTTCTCAGTCCCAAGAAGACTGAGAAGTTGTAGATGAGGGGACTTCACCCAGGTGCATTCTGGGGAATGTTGGCAGGAACCCAACGGGCTTATGGCATAGCATAGAGATGAAGCCACATTCCTCAAAGAGCTGAAACACAGCCTGGTGAACACACCTATCTCTCTCTCCCTCTGTCTAACACACACACACACACACACACACACACACACACACACACACAAACATACACACATTTTTTTCTCATAGCTGAAAGCAAAGTATGTTTTATCAGTATGGTTTATCTCTGTGGAACTAGGTTTGAGATGTGTAATGGGGGTCAGTACAGGATATAAATCGAGTGACTGCTTAGATTCAACAATCCTGCAGTCATCCCAGATACACTTAAAAAAACTGCACCCAAATTACGAGTAATAAGGTCAGTAGGAAATAATTAACATTAACTCAGTAATGTTCACTGTCACATTCTCTGCAAGCTCTAATACTTGCAGTTCCACTTGAACTACATTTCCCAGCATCCCTGTAGCCTATCTGCCGCTCCACCCCAATCCACCAATCACAACTCTCTCCTTCATTCTACGTCCCCTTATTGCACTCACCTCACTATCAGGGATTGCTGCGTCTTTTACGTGTGTACTGGGATTGTGCTGTTTTGTTGCCTGGTTATCAGTTTTACCTTTGACCTGTCTGCTTTGGGCCCTTGTCTGGACTGCTTCTCCTGGTAATTGGACTTGGACTGTTTTGTCACTTCTCCCTTTGTGTGCCATGCACATTTTATTATATGTATACTGGCTGTTGACCCCCATTTGGCTAATAAACTGTCATAAATAAACAGGTAAATTCTTATCTGTGAGCATCTGGTAGTGTGTTATGTTCTGTTTAGTGGTGTCAATTTCAGGTTCCGCGATTAAAAGTCCTCACCAGGATTTTGCTCAAGCTTGCCAGATTTTCTAATTAGCAATCCAGGTAAAATTAGTGGAATCAACACAATCCAGGAAGCCTGAGCAAAATCCAGGTGAGGACTTTTAATCGCGGAACCTGGAATTGACACCTCTAGTTCTGTTCATTCACTATATTGATATATATTCATGCTGTTGTAAAGCATTCTCCTGCACAAATTGCGGAATACAGTTGTATGCAGTATATGAATCTTTAAATTAGTGATGTAAGCATAAAAACACAAGCAGCAAGTGAATACCTACAGAATATGATTTCTAAAAATGGTCCCCTAAAAATACATTCAAGCCTATGACTTTTCTGTGACTGTCAGTGAGTAGTGTGTACTAAGAACTGTGACTATTTTCCGGGTTTTATATATTTAAACTCTGCTGCCTACTACAGTAATGCTGTTGTATTTGGTTGAATGGTTACATCTATTGATATTTTCAGCTGCACAAAAGTACAGGTTAGTACCAAGCCCATGGGGGATTACACTCCATTGGCTTCCAGCAGAGGTGGGACCAAGTCAGTGTTTTGCAAGTCTCAAGTAAGTCCAAGTCTTTATACCTCAAGTCCCGAGTCAAGTCTCAAGCAAAGACACTCAAGTCAAGTCAAGTCTCGAGTCAAGACAGGCAATAGTCAAGTCAAGTCCCAAGTCTGAAACTTGGAATTTCAAGTCCTTTCGAGTCTTTTTTTTTTTTTTTTTACCAATGTTGCAGGTATATATTTTTTTGTATTGACAATATATTGTCAATATATTTATTTTCTCGACGTAGATGTCTTCAAATACACAATCCATGCTGAGATAGAACTGGATATTATGATGGTGACAGAGAGAGGCTATCTTCCCCGAGTTCAGATACAGAACCCAGGGTTGCCAACTCTCACGCATTGAGCGTGAGACACACGCATTTGACCGTCTTCACACGCTCTCACGCCACACATCCGATTTCTCACGCCGGAAAAATTCTAGTTTATTTACCTCTGATCCACATCTATGATTCAATGAGTTACTAGTTCGCTCTGGCACCAACCACTGGCGATCGATCGATCGCGATATAATACTTAATTTGTGTCCATTTTACACCCCGCCCGGTAAAAATTTACGTTCGCCAACCCCCCATTTGATTGGTTGTGCTGCAGCTCATGCACACACACGTACAGAGTGTGGAAAAGCAGAGGACTGGTCTGCGTCAGAAGGACGGAAATGAAATTAATGGGGCGCACTTTATAAATATTAATATGCGTTTTAAAATTTAGATTTGGGGTAAAAAAAATCAAGTCTTTGCAAGTAAACAGGTTCAAGTCCAATTCAAGTCCCAAGTTATTGGTGTAAAAGTCCAAGTCAAGTCTAAGTCTCTGAATATTTTTTCAAGTCAAGTCAAAAGTCTTAATATTAATGACTCGAGTCTGACTCGAGTCCAAGTCATGTGACTCGAGTCCCCACCTCTGGCTTCCAGAGCTGGATCCTTACTCGGCATCAGTATCTGATAGTGTGGAGTGTTATGTAATAATCATATTTCTGGAGGAAGATAAACAGGATGATGCTGGGAAAACAAGTGTTGGGAGTGTTGAGCCAATCAAGGCTGGCTGTGATTGTTACATCACAATCAGGATAGTGCAGTCACCCAGAGAGGACATGCTCATCAAAGGAAGGTGCTGTCCTCCTGCTCTGAAGAGGCAGTCTGCCGTTAGCGGCGGCCAAGAGTGAGCACGCGTTTGTTCATCGTTGTGTCGGAGCACGGCTCCGTCAGGGGTGAGCGATCCAACCTACTGATTCATTGCCCGACGCTCCCGGTGCAGGGAAGACTGTGGAGGATCAGACACTTCCTTTTGCCGGAGGCTCTGATGGGAAATAAGACGTCAGACAGGCATTAGTCCACTCTGTAATAATCGAGCACTCCCTCCAACGAGATGGCAGAAAAGCACAAATCTGTAAGAAAGAATCACTAAGGCTACATTAAAGGAATACTCCATCATTAAACCTCAAAAAGCTCTTTGTCCAGCAACTGGAGTACATTGAGATGGCTTTAATGTGACTGATGATGCCAAAATTGTGCCCTGGAAGAATGTAGATTATAGGAGTTAATGGGGCCCCAATTGTAATTCTAAAACCAGGCATCTGACTAAAACGATTCTAAAACTACTTAATAAAACTACTGAATCGTTCTAAAACTACTGAGTGAGATCTCATGCTGAAAAGCAATAAATAAATTTACAGCATTTGGCAGACGCTCTTAATCAGAGCGACTTTTATCAGTGTGACAGTATGTGCACACAAAGCGAACATCCTACGACGTTCTACATGTTAACGTAGATTTGCCACATCTTTTATCAGTGTGACAGTATGTGCACACAAAGCGAACATCCTACGACGTTCTACACGTTAACGTAGATCTGCCACATCTGCACACAACGAACTTTTGTGAAAGAAAAAGAAAGGGAAAACGGGAGGGAGCTCCTTGTTCATCTGTTAGTAATACTGAAACTGTGTGTCCTGTTGTGACTACTAGTACCTGAGCATGACCTAGCATGCCCCTGCTCTCGTGTGTGTGTGTGTGTGTGTGTGTGTGTGTGTGTGTGTGTGTGTGTGTGTGCAGCACGTACATGTGTGTGAGAGCCTCCAGTTCTTCTGTCTTTAATTATTTCACATCAGAATGCTCATTCCTCATCCGCTGCGGCCCACAGTTAACATTCCACACATGTCTCAGGAATAATCAGGTTTATGGTGGTTGAATTCTGAGCAGGAAACCAGGATCACAAAACCCCACCCACTGCCCCTCCCCCACCGCACTCTGATCTTCGCTTGAGCGCCATGAGACCATCGATACGAACATGCCGCCATACATCCCGTCCTTACATTTTTTCCACAGTACGAGAAAGCCCTTCAACTGATTTATAAATCAGGAGTCTGGCTAATTAAACTGCCGTCTGTGGATGAAATACAACTCAAAGCCCTTTACAACTCAAAAGCCTTAAAAAAGGCAGCAAGTCAAGGATCAGTAGGCCTAATCCTGAGAATGTTCTTTTTCGAAAAACAAGACTGTCTGACAACAGATAGCATCAGGTCTCAAAAATGTCAACACTGGAGCACTTTGTTCAGGTGTGTGTAGGAGTATGGGTGTGCTGGTGAGCAGACAGGCTCGTTCATGACACCGGGACCATTTGCGGGCGTTTATGTGTAAGGGAACAGGCCCAGGCTACCACAGGACCACAACAAAAAGGGTTATGTAATCTCCCCCTGCTACTGGACCTGTTTGGGCCTGCAGTGATGTACTGCCTTGCTGAATTTGTTCTTGTTATTGAGGGACTTCATTCTAAAAATAGGCCAACCTGGAAAAAATGCCCAACTATCTAAAGCCACACTTTCCTTTCACATGCAAATACAAGAGCACAGTGAAAACATGCAACCAGTGTCATTGTACCAGTGTTGAGCACTGCTTTAACTGTAATCAGTAGGCTAAGCTAGAAACTGTGTTATCAGGTAACGGTTCAGAAACACCAAAACTTCAAAACCCAGGACGAATCACATTTGTTCTGCAGCGTTAGCACTGAAGCTAGCTCTGTTAGCTCAGTGAAACACTAGAGAAGATGAGGTCTGGGTTTAACTCCATGTGCTAAACACACAGTCCATGAGATTGGAGAGCTTCATCTTAACTTCAAAGTACTGCGGATGGCAGTCCCGAAAGGTCTTGCTTTAAAATTAAGAGGCTGATCATGATTATATGCAGGCCATATCCAAAGTCAATGCCAACAGGGCGACGCAGCGCGGCAACAGCACCCCTAGAGGCGCTGCAGCGTAACTGCACCGCAGTAGCGCACTGCGTGCAACCACAGTCGACACAGTTCAACTCAGAACGCAGTTTAGAAACACAGTCCGGGCAATAGAAGAGTGCGCGTGCGGCAGGGCCAGGGCACGCGACTTTACCTGTAACACAGCTACACACAGTTTGGGCTCGCGATCAGCGTGCATTTATGACGAACAGGGACGTGCTGCGCATATTGATAGGCGCACGCAGACCTACCGAATGTAGACCTCGTGTCAGTGGCGCCGCTGCAGTCATGACGATCAGCACCGGGACATTTCTGTACTGGGATAAGCTCGGTTTCGCGTTAATATGGCTGTGATAATATAGTATGTACCACTTAAGTCGCATCACTTAAGAAACTTAAGACGTTTCTCAAACCTTTAACGTTTTAACTCTTGCAGAGGATAATGTTCTTTTTAGACACGTCCTATTTTTGTATTTTTGGTAAAATATAGGCTACTTTGAAAGATCTTATTATGTGTCGTCTTATTTTAATAGTTCAAAAGCTCACGGAATATTTGAGATAAAACATGTCTAACAGGTCTCTCGGGATTATATGTAAAGTACTAAAGGCTGCATGTGCGGATTGGCAGCGAGGACACTGTGCACAGACCGACAGCGCAGGTCGACCTGTAAATAAATGAGTCTTCACTTGTGAATGACGCCGTTACACCACCGTCCGTGTTCGGTCTGCCCTCCCTCGGTGGCGAAGGCGGGCCCGTTTTAGCCGGGAAGGGCGTGCTTTTTGCGGTCAGAGACGGGGTTCGGGCGTTAGGGGTGGGTCTTTCTGAGGAAAACCCACCTTCTTCATTGTTTGGACCTCGGAGGAATGCGATAGTTTGATCCTGCGGCGCAGGGAGATCGAGAGGAACAAACGGGGCTGAATCGGAGCGACGGAGCCGTTCGTCCGGACTGGAGATACCTCACCGGGGAGAACTTCCCCCTCACGAACCCGTTCCTTGGGTCTCCCGGGATTTATCGTCGTTCTGGCGTGTGTTGAGGTGAGTGCAGCGTAATGGTTCTGTTGAACTTTTCTGGAGGAAACGATAAACCGGCGGCAGCTTCTGTCTCCTTTATTTCCCCCACAACTCCAAACTGCAGCGAGTTCGGCGTCCTTCTCCTCCTCCTGCCCGGACCGCTGGCCCGACCCAACACTCGGTCCGCGGTGGTCCGGGACGGGCCACTTTACACCCCTGCCGTACACAACGACGCTTTACCGAACCGTGTCGGACTCCCTTCGGGTCCAGACGACAGGCCAGAATTGTTGTAGTCGATACACACACGCCACATCCAGCATTGGTGTAGATGTTGTACGTCAGCAATATGTGTCAATGTAGTGAAAGTTTACAGTTAGACACATTTTACAGTGAGACTTATTTTAGGACCCGTGTCGCTAATGAAGGGCTGTAGCCCAGTACCGACCCGGTTCGTGTTCTAGGTGTAAAGGATATGGACGGGGTGGTGTTTTTTGGTCGGGAATACGTGAGTTTCTAAACAGGAAAACTCCTTCTCCAGAACAATGACCCAGACGTGGTGAGAGTGGCGCAACTGCGACCTAAAGTCCTTTATCTCCGTGTGAAAGTGGACCAGTTGTGTCGAAGTGTTCGACGCCTCGGTTAAAGTCTCTGGTGAAATGTTCTGGTAAAATCCGGTGAAAACGTCGCGCCGGAGCAGCCCGAACTTCACACACGAGGCCCAGAAGCCACGGAAGTGGGTCGGATGTGTTGAGTTCACATTTTAGTGCCCAACTTCGCCAGGACATTTTGTTGCTGCCGTGTCTTCATCGCTCGGAGGCCTCGAGTTGCCACTGTTGTTGGACATCAGTGGACATCTGGACATAACCGGCGCCATCACGGTTATTATGAAATGTACGTGTTTTTTTAAAAACGTTATTAAGAGATCCATGTAACAACGCTATTTTTGTAACACCGTGTTAAAACTGGCAGCAGCCCGTCTTGTTTTTCGCAACACCGTGTCCTGTTGGGTGACTGACTGGAGGAAACGTGGTAGTCCATGAACTATTTACCAAGTATCTCAGAAAAACAGGGCTTAGGTAAAACCAGGCCCTGTACGCATATCTGCATTCAAAGTCATTTAGACCAAACAAATATGACTTTTAGAAGTTACAGTGGTCCAGATCCGCGTGTCCTGCGGTGCTGTATCCGTCCGAATCGGGCGCGCGCCGGTGTGACGGCTGGTGGGACTGCGCTTGACCAGTGTGGTGAGACGGTGTTGCTGGAGGACACCGCGACTAGGAGCTGTCTGTCTGACACTAAACACGGGAGGGGGGAAACCTGTACTGGCTAAATTGTCTGTGTGTGTGTCTGTGTGTGTTTTTCTTTCTTTTTGTCACTAAATGTGATACATGTAGATGTTCTGTTTCGTGTACGTCTGTGACCACATGTTCAGGTTCATGTTGATGTAGAGGGTCGTCTGTGGGACAGGTTAGCTGTGGAGGAAGTTCGGAGGTAACAAGCCACTACTTGAACTTGAGAGTTTTTGTTTGGTCTTTGGTCTGATGTTTGTGCTTGGGATTCTGGACATGCTCTGTGGAGTTGTGGGGGTCATGGGTCATGTTAGCTGGGGTCCTGGGGTGCTGTGTACTGGGTTCTGGGGTGTTGTTCTGGGTTCTGGGGTGCTGTGTACTGTGTTCTGGGGTGCTGTGTACTGGGTTCTGGGGTGCTGTGTACTGGGTTCTGGGGTGCTGTGTACTGGGTTCTGGGGTGCTGTGTACTGTGTTCTGGGGTGCTGTGTACTGGGTTCTGGGGTGCTGTGTACTGTGTTCTGGGGTGCTGTGTACTGGGTTCTGGGGTGCTGTGTACTGGGGTCCTGGGCCAGTGAAATGTTGAAGTGTTGGACAACAGTGAACAGGCCTCAAGCTGTAGCAGTAGCCTCGATCCGTGCTACGCTGAGCAAATTAGCCAGCTGGGAACCATAAAAGAACGAGGGAGTGAGGGAGAAAAGACAAGAAAGAAAGAGGGAGACCTGCCTTGACCTGTTCCTGACTTGAAAGCTGATCCACTGATGGTTTTCCAGTCAAGCCCCAGAGTTAGCAGCCACAGCGTGTGTGTGTGTGTGTGTGTGTGTGTGTGTGTGTGTGTGTGTGTTGTGTGAACGCTACAAAATGGGCCACGCGATTGAACCAGCAGAAAGGCAATTACACACACAAACATCCGCATGCACACACACACACACATATATATGCACGCTCAGCATTTTAATTATACAACATTATAATTAAAGGGTTATAGTCCACTATTTTACATGTTGTTGCTAGCAACAGAAAATGTGTTTTTATTGCAACCAAATGCAAGTATACATAATGCAATAGAAAAACATGCATCACACATCCCACCATCAACAACCCTGACGTGCAGTAGCAGGTACCTGAAATGTCCTGTACAGGTCTTGCATTCCTGTCTTGAGAGATTCTCAGAATCTTTGTTGCTCTGTTAAGGCGATGACGGGTGAGATCGCAGTTGTGATTAAACGTGTTGGGATCTTTGGGTCAGTTCTGAGTGGGAAACATCTGCACCGTACTGGTGGATGTACTGGGAGGTGCAAATGAAGTGAGGTTGTGATGGGAGAGGCGTCGCCATGACAGCAGGAGGTTTGTCCATTCCACTCTGAACCTGAAGCTAATGCAGTCTGTGCACCCGAGTACATATTCTGTGGTGTCTCGTGGTGTGGTAAAACCCGAGGGGACCGATCATTTCAGGTGCTGGCCCCGAGGCTCTGGAACACCCTCCCATTATCCTTGCGCTGCTCAGACTCTACTGATCTCTTTAAGAAGCATCTTAAAATGTTTTTATTCAGACAGGCTTTTAATTAATTTTTATTACTCATTTTGTATTTTTATTGTTTTCTTGTATGTAAAGCACTTTGTGATACTATATCTGTGAAAGGTGCTATATAAATAAAGTTTATTACTATTATTATTATTACTGTCCCTCGTGCGGGTCCCGTGGTGTACCGTCCCTCGTGCGGGTCCCGTGGTGTACCGTCCCTCGTGCGGGTCCCGTGGTGTACCGTCCCTCGTGCGGGTCCCGTGGTGTACCGTGTCGTACTGTCCCTCGTGCGGGTCCTGTGGTGTACCGTGTCGTACTGTCCCTCGTGCGGGTCCTGTGGTTGTACCGCGTTATCCTGGCCCTCGTGTGGGGCCTGTGGTGTATCGTGTTGTACTGTCCCTCGTGTGTGTCCTGTGGTGTACCATGTTGTACTGGCCCTCGTGCGGGTCCTGTGGTTGTACCGCGTTATCCTGGCCCTCGTGCGGGTCCTGTGGTGTACCGCATTGTACTGGCCCTCGTGTGTGTCCTGTGGTGTACCGTGTTGTACTGTCCCTCGTATAGTGCTAGCTTTGGCACGGTAACTCATTTTATGTGCACATTACCTGGGACATGCTCATCGTATCTCTCTCCGTGGTCAAAGTTCATCATCTAACAATATTTGTGTCCCCAAATAGGGCGTGTGTGCATGTGTGTGTGCGTGTGTGTATGTTCGTGTGTGCATGTGTGTGCACGTGTGTGTGCACGTGTGTGGGATGGAGGTGCACTTCTTTTATCATTGGAGCCGTCCTTTTGCACTGGGTCTTCTCACTGTGTGAACAGACCCTAATCTGATGGGTTTCCCAGCCAGGGGCTTCCCACAGTGGGCCAGCGTCTCACAGCCATGCTGGGCCCAGGTTGGGCTTTATGTACACGCGTCTACAGTACCAGCACTGAGTACACAGGAGATTCAGCTAAACTTAAGTCTCTCTCTCTCTCTCTCTCTCTCTCTGAAGTGCTTTGTTTGAGGTATTTAAGTGCAGCATGGTCATGAATAGGCATGATGTGTGTGTGTGTGAAAATTGTAGTGGACTTATTCTACATTTCTTATCTGTGGTGTTGGGCATTAGATTAGCCCGGTGCTACAAGTAAATATACTGTGTGCTTCTGGCCACGCCATCCTCCATGTTGAGGTCTTTAGATTGTTCTGTACAGCAGTCCTGCGGTGCTGGTTCTCACCAGGATTAAGGGAAACCTCAGGGGGGTTGTAGTCCCGGTTTAGGGGTACAGCGGAGACGCAGCCAGGTCCCTGGTGCTCCAAGGCCTCCTGCCCACCTACACCACCCCCCACCACCCTGCCGCTGAGCCCCCCACAGTGTTATGAATTGAGGTCAATATGGATCTTTCAGCTAGTTGGCAACGCAGCATGGATGAGTCTGAAAGGGAGGTGTGTGTGTGTGTGTGTGTGTGTGTGTATTGGTGATGATTCACAACTTCACCTCGTGGTTAGTCTGGCTAATGTCGGGATATTGAACTGTACAGGTTTGAAACCCCCCAGCGGTGATCCTGTTGCAGCAGGTCCACTGGGATACACATTAAAGGAGTTTGGTGGAGGATCTGGGACTAGTTGGTGCCACTGAGGGTTCGTTCGCTGTCACACACACACACACACACACATTCTTTCTCTCACATGCATACTTATGTGTTACGGTAGACTCACTCTCCCTGTCTTGTGTGAAAGAGATTCGCATACAAACACTTAAATGATCATGACAGTCACACATATATACACACACACACACACACACACACACACACACACACACACACACACACACACACACACACACACAACTGATCATGATATTTACAGAGCCGGGCGAGTGATTTTCGCTCCCACGTTTATAGTCATCATCCTGTAGTCATGCACGTTGTGGCAGTGTCACGCAGGCGGTGCCTTTCATACGCGGTGATGAATCATGCCATAAGGAAGCTGTTTGAGTCTCTTATCTCCGTGTCTGGAATACGCAGGTCACAACCATCTGTACCAAAGTGCCTCTCCACAGGGAAGCCACTTTCCTTGGAAGCGCGTTTTGGAGGAGAGGGGGGAGGTGCTCGTCTGCCGGGCAGCCAATCGTGCCGCATAAATCCCTGGGGAGGGAGGAGTCTCGTCCCGGAGGGGGAGGAGTCCCGTTAGGATTGGGCTGTCATGTGGCTCGAGGTTGAAGCTTCGCTCAGGAACGGTTCTTCATACACACTTCTGGATGGCAGGGTTTAAGGAAACACACCGCTGGTCCATTAAAGGTGCACGGATGTGTGTGTGTGTGTGTGTGTGTGTGTGTGTGTGTGTGTGTGTGTGTGTGTGTGTGTGTGATCCCCACTCCCAAAGCATGTGGTCCTTGACTCTGTGATCACTGCACGCTGAATCTACACTCACTTCAGCGTGTCCGCACCTTCAGAGTGAACGCCCGAGCTCGTTAGGCAGTCTACAACAACCTTTACCTTAACTGACTTCATGTTCCATTTAAGTCTCTGTGAAATGTATTTAGCCATTTGTCTGGTTGGAGTATTTTGGTAGACGGATAGTGAGACGGGTTTGTTTTGAGTGGGGCTCAGCACAGAGACAGAAGTGTTTCTCACGGTCTGCAGCAAGACATGGAGAGAGACAGAGAGAGAGAGACAGAGATGAGGAGCTGGGAGAGGGAGAGAGTTGTAAAGGATGAGGGTAGATGAGGGGAGGGGGGGTTAGGGGGGTGGATGAGGGGGGGTTAGGGGGGTGGATGAGGGGAGGGGGGGTTGGGGGGGTGGTTGAGGGGAGGGGGGGGTTGGGGGGTGGATGAGGGGAGGGGGGGTTGGGGGGTGGATGAGGGGAGGGGGGTTAGGGGGGTGGATGAGAGGGGGTTAGGGGGGTGGATGAGGGGAGGGGGGGTTAGGGGGGTGGATGAGGGGGGGGTTAGGGGGTAGATGAGGGGAGGGGGGGTAGGGGGGTGGATGAGGGGGGGTTAGGGGGTAGATGAGGGGAGGGGGGGTTAGGGGGGTGGATGAGGGGGGGGTTAGGGGGTAGATGAGGGGAGGGGGGGTTAGGGGGGGTGGATGAGGGGAGGGGGGGTGGAGGGGGGGTTAGGGGGGTAGATGAGGGGGGGGGTGGAGGGGGGGGTTAGGGGGAAAACGAGACGTGTTGCTCTGTGGGCTTTCCTTTCACCTGCACAGAAAAGTGAGAATATAGCCGACTCCACCCTGAAATTCTCACCTGCTGTGAACCTGCTCTGTGTGTGTGTGTGTGTGTGTGTGTGTGTGTGTGTGTGTGTGTGTGTGTGTGTGTGTGTGTGTGTGTGTGTGTGTACATATTCATTTGTTCACCTGTTACAGAATTTTCCATACAAGAGTCAGAACAGGGAGGAAGTGAGGTAAGCGTTCCTCCTCCCCCCTCTCCTCCCTCCCCACCCCTCCCCCCCCCCCCCTCCCTGCTCCTCTATGTTGGTGGGGTGGATCTAGGTGGTCGTGTGGTTAAGTGGTGATCTGGCCCTGAATAGTGAGTAGTGGCTCTGGGTTAAGAGGAAGAGCAGAACACATGGTCCACTCACCGAGTGTGTTCTCGTACTCTCTCTCACTCTCGCTCTCGTACTCTCACTTTCTGTCTCACTCTCGTACTCCCTCTCCCTGTCTCACTCTCGCTCTTGTACTCTCTCTGTCTCACACTCATAGTCTCTCTCTCTGTCTCGCTCTCGTACTCTCACTTTCTGTCTCACTCACACTCTCGTACTCTCTCTCTCATTCTCACTCTCTCTCTCTCACTCTCGCTCTCGTACTCTCTCTCTGTCTCACTCTCGCTCTCTGTCTCACTCTCGCTCTCGTAATTTCTCTCTCTGTCACACTCTCCCTGTCTCACTCTCTCTCTGTCTTGCTCTCACTCTCGTACTCTCTCTTTCTGTCTCGTTCTCGTACTCTCTCTTTTTGTTTAACTCTCACTCTCGTACTCTCTCTTTCTGTCTCGTTCTCGTACTCTCTCTTTTTGTTTAACTCTCACTCTCGTACTCTCTCTTTCTGTCTGTCTCTTTCTCTCTCACTCATGTTGAGGATTTTCCAGCCAGCCAAACACAGTTGCGGCTCAGAGTTTTTTTGCATTCAGATTAGTGTGTGTGGGGTGTTTGTGGGGGTGATTGTGGTGTGTCAGTCGTGGGGGGGCAGTCATGATCTGGTGGTTAGGTAACTGGTCTTGGGTTCAATTCCCAGGCCTGAGGCCATGACTGAAGTTCCCTTGAACAAGGCACTTAAACCCCCAACTGCTCTCCGAGCTGGGACTGCACACTGCTCTGGGCACGTGTGCACCACAGCCCTCTAGTAATCACTTGTGTGTGTGTGTGTGTGTTTTAACTGCACAGATGGTAAATGTGGAGGACAAATTTCGATTGGGGTGAAAATCACAATAGACAAATATGGCATGTTTACGTGTGTGTGGGGTTTGAAGTGGGTGGAGATGGGAAATACCATGTGGTGGATGGATGCCTTACACGTAGTGTCCCCCACACCTTCACACTGTGTGACTATGCTGCCGAGAAACAATGCAGGCTCCGGGAGTGAGACGGGCTGCTGGAGTGAGACGGACTCCGGGAGTGAGACGGGCTTCAGGAGCTTTTGGGATACCCTCTGAGCTCTGAGCTGGACCTCTTCTTTGGAGTGGCAGAAGACATGGGTGTGGGTTTAGGTTTAAAGGTGGAGCTGAGACTATGGGGCTGACCGGTATGGATGGTGGTGGAGGGAACTTCTAATAGTCCGTGTGGAGTTTGTGGTGCGGGTTAGTTTGAGTCCTGGAACAGTAGTGTCTGGAGCATCAGTGCCACACCACCTCCACCCTGATCTTGCTCCATCAGTCAGCATGCCCACATAGCAAACGGCAGGGTGTGCTGGGTTGTGTCTAGGGCTGGACAATTTGCAAAAAAAATTTATATCACGATATATTTATTAATTTTGGGCAATACGTTAGAATTCCGATATCGATATGAATATAAAAGCTACAGAAAACTGCCAAGAATGCCCACAATAGATGTCTGTACGTACAAATGTCTGAAAAATGAATGTCAGGTGTCTGAAACCTCCTATAAAACTTGTGTTGTATTTTGCTGTGCTGAGCTGATTTGTGCTGATCTGTTTCTGGTGGACTGTGCTGGGGTTTGCGAAGTGTCTTTAGTGCAGATGAATGTGGTGGAAGTTCTCCTCTCCTAATAGAGTGCTGCTGCACACACTCACGGGGATTCATCTGCTTCATTTATCTCGGCACTTAATAACGACTCCTTTTATCACCACTTCAGCCGATGATGAGGAAACAGGATTGTGTGTGTGTGTCTGCGTGTGTGTGTCTGCGTGCGTGTGTCTGCGTGCGTGCATGCGTGTGTCTGCGTGCGTGTGTGTGTGTGTGTGTGTGTGTTTTAATTGTCTTTTCCAAGAACTGTAGTAATTACTTTAAGTGCACGTAGAAGATGGAGAACTGAGATCATATAATGATTGTCCTTGTGTTTGTGGAGGAGGCTGAGGTTCTGTGTGGAGGGAGGTGTGGAGGAGGTGTTCGCGTGTGTGTGTGTGTGTGTGTGTGTGTGTGTGTGTGTGTGTGTGTGGAGGAGAGGGAAAGACATCAGAACAATCAGGACTTGAATTGCTCATGAATGGACGATCAGTACGTGTGTGAGCAGCACAACCCTGTGTTGTGTCTAATGAAGGAGGATCATCTGTTCTTACGTTTTCTGACCAGATGCCCAAACACAAGTAAAACAAATGCACTTGGCATTTATAACTTGTTGATAATTAGCTTGTCTCATATAAATATCAAATACATTAATATATTACTTAAGGTAATAGGACAGGTGCTACAAGAGGAGATTCATTCTCTTCTACAGGCAACGCCAGCTAGTCACTGCCTGCCCAACACACTTGGCCACAGGTATTATTCAACAATGTGTGTGAGTGTGTGTGTGTGTAAGTGTACAGCAAAATGATTAAAAAAACAAAAAGAAAAAACTGACAAGCAAAAAACAACTTGGTACCAATAATCCATTTTAGAAAGACACAAGTTATATAATCTCAGGCGTCATATTAAACCCTTCAGGTAAGCAGGTTTCTGACAGCTGAGTCTGAAGCACCATGTTCTTCACACAGCTCAGCAGGAGTCAGAGTTACCTGAACCCCATTAGCTCAGCAGGAGTCAGAGTTACCTGAACCCCATTAGCGCAGAAACAGTCTCACGAAGGCGGGAGTGGAGCGCAGCCAACCAGACACCTCCACCCTTCACCACTGCCCTCACCTCCACCACTCCCCACACCTCCACCCGTCCCCTCACCTCCACCTGTCCCCACTCCCCTCACCTCCACCCGTTCCCACTCCCCTCACCTCTACCACTCCCCTCACCTCCACCACTCCCCTCACCTCCACCCGTCCCCACTCCCCTCACCTCCACCACTCCCCTCACCTCCACCCGTCCCCACTCCCCTCACCTCCACCACTCCCCTCACCTCCACCACTCCCCTCACCTCCACCCGTCCCCACTCCCCTCACCTCCACCACTCCCCTCACCTCCACCACTCCCCTCACCTCCACCACTCCCCTCACCTCCACCCGTCCCCACTCCCCTCACCTCCACCACTCCCCTCACCTCCACCCGTCCCCACTCCCCTCACCTCCACCACTCCCCTCACCTCCACCACTCCCCTCACCTCCACCACTCCCCTCACCTCCACCCGTCCCCACTCCCCTCACCTCCACCACTCCCCTCACCTCCACCACTCCCCTCACCTCCACCCGTCCCCACTCCCCTCACCTCCACCACTCCCCTCACCTCCACCACTCCCCTCACCTCCACCCTTCACCACTGCCCTCACCTCCACCACTCCCCTCACCTCCACCCGTCCCCACTCCTCTTACCTCCACCACTCCCCTCACCTCCACCACTCCCCTCACCTCCACCACTCCCCTCACCTCCACCCGTCCCCACTCCTCTTACCTCCACCACTGCCCTCACCTCCACCACTCCCCTCACCTCCACCACTCCCCTCACCTCCACCCGTCCCCACTCCCCTCACCTCCACCACTCCCCTCACCTCCACCCGTCCCCACTCCCCTCACCTCCACCCGTCCCCCACTCCCCTCACCTCCACCACTCCCCTCACCTCCACCCGTCACCACTCCCCTCACCTCCACCCGTCCCCACTCCCCTCACCTCCACCACTCCCCTCACCTCCACCCGTCCCCACTCCCCTCACCTCCACCACTCCCCTCACCTCCACCCGTCCCCACTCCCCTCACCTCCACCACTCCCCTCACCTCCACCACTCCCCTCACCTCCACCCGTCCCCACTCCCCTCACCTCCACCACTCCCCTCACCTCCACCACTCCCCTCACCTCCACCCTTCACCACTGCCCTCACCTCCACCACTCCCCTCACCTCCACCCGTCCCCACTCCTCTTACCTCCACCACTGCCCCTCACCTCCACCACTCCCCTCACCTCCACCCGTCCCCACTCCCCTCACCTCCACCACTCCCCTCACCTCCACCCGTCCCCACTCCCCTCACCTCCACCACTCCCCTCACCTCCACCCGTCCCCACTCCTCTTACCTCCACCACTGCCCTCACCTCCACCACTCCCCTCACCTCCACCCGTCCCCACTCCCCTCACCTCCACCACTCCCCTCACCTCCACCCGTCACCACTCCCCTCACCTCCACCCGTCCCCACTCCTCTTACCTCCACCACTGCCCTCACCTCCACCACTCCCCTCACCTCCACCACTCCCCTCACCTCCACCACTCCCCTCACCTCCACCCCTCCCCTCACCTCCACCCTTCCCCACTCCCCACACCACCTTTTACACACCTGCAGGGCCTGGGACCCTAGGTTGGCAGTACCTAAAGCTGACACACACACACACACACACACACGACGTGGGACTCCAATCATGGCTGTTCTTGAAGAGCTGTGTGTTCTTGAAGAGCAACCCCAAATCCAGAACTCCTCAGGAGATCATAGTTGGATTCAGGATGTGGGACGAAGAGTCTTTGGACCATGCCAGGTTATTCCTTGCTTGGCCTGACCAGTGGAGTATTTGGAGAGTTTTGGCTTTTTTTGCCTTTGGCACACAGAAAAGGGTTTTGGAGTTTTAATGGAACCAAATCTTACCTTCATTGGCAAAATGTTTTACGGAATTGCTCAAATACAAATGTTTTCCCTACTGCACTGGATGATCGTGTGTTTGTGTGCATGTGTGTGCATGTTTTTGTGCGTGCGTGTGTTTGGGTGTGGATGTGTGGGCCTGCCTTTCCCTTCAGTGTTTGTGGTAGTGCTCTGATTGAGTGAGTAATCTTTCAGACCTGCTGCTGTCCTTTCTGTCACGGACAATATGTTTCAGAGCAGCAGTGATGCAAAGAATGTGAACCCTGTAAACACAGTTAACCCACAGTGGAGAATGTGAACACGGTTAACCCACAGTGGAGAATGTAAACACGGTTAACCCACAGTGGAGAATGTACACCCTGTAAACACGGTTAACCCACAGTGGAGAATGTAAACCCTGTAAACATGGTTAACCCACAGTGGAGAATGTAAACATGGTTAACCCACAGTGGAGAATGTAAACCCTGTAAACATGGTTAACCCACAGTGGAGAATGTGAACCCTGTAAACACAGTTAACCCACAGTGGAGAATGTAAATCCTGTAAACACGGTTAACCCACAGTGGAGAATGTAAACCCTGCAAACATGATAAACCCACAGTGGAGAATGTAAACCCTGTAAACATGCTTACCCCACAGTGGAGAATGTAAACATGGATAACCCACAGTCGAGAATGTAAACCCTGTAAACACGGATAACCCACAGTGGAGAATGTACACCCTGTAAACATGGATAACCCACAGTGGAGAATGTACACCCTGTAAACACGGATAACCCACAGTGGAGAATGTACACCCTGTAAACACGGATAACCCACAGTGGAGAATGTACACCCTGTAAACACGGATAACCCACAGTGGAGAATGTAAACCCTGTAAACATGGTTAACCCACAGTGGAGAATGTAAACATGGTTAACCCACAGTGGAGAATGTAAACCCTGTAAACATGGTTAACCCACAGTGGAGAATGTGAACCCTGTAAACACGGTTAACCCACAGTGGAGAATGTGAACCCTGTAAACACGTTAACCCACAGTGGAGAATGTAAACACGGTTAACCCACAGTGAAGAATGTGAACCCTGTAAACACGGTTAACCCACAGTGGAGAATGTAAACAAGGTTAATCCACATTGGTAAATGTAAACATGGTTAACCCACAGTGGAGAATGTAAACCCTGTAAACACGGTTAACCCACAGTGGAGAATGTGAACCCTGTAAACACGGTTAACCCACAGTGGAGAATGTAAACACGGTTAACCCACAGTGGAGAATGTAAACACGGTTAACCCACAGTGGAGAATGTGGAGAATGTAAACACGGTTAACCCACAGTGGAGAATGTGAACCCTGTAAACACGGTTAACCCCACAGTGGAGAATGTGAACCCTGTAAACACGGTTAACCCACAGTGGAGAATGTAAACACGGTTAACCCACAGTGGAGAATGTAAACACGGTTAACCCACAGTGGAGAATGTAAACACGGTTAACCCACAGTGGAGAATGTAAACACGGTTAACCCACAATGGAGAATGTGAACCCTGTAAACACGGTTAACCCACAGTGGAGAATGTAAACACGGTTAACCCACAGTGGAGAATGTAAACCCTGTAAACACGGTTAACCCACAGTGGAGAATGTAAACACGGTTAACCCACGTCTTACTGGCAGGGCGAAACTGCGGGTACAGCAGGTGGGTCAGCGGGTTGTTGGACATTTCTCCTAAATTCCTTTGTCACGTTACTTTTGTGTCCTGGATCGTCTTGACTGACCAGTATTTCTGATTATTATCGGAGCTCTCTCTCGCCCCCCCCCCCTCTCTCTCTCTCTCTCTCTGGTTTTCCCCTCTTTTTTTCCTCTTTCTCTCTCTTGTACACCCTCCTCTACTCTGAGGTATTTTTGGAACCTAATGAAAAGAGGAATCTGAACTGTTTGCCCTTAAAAGGGATGTCTGGGTCAGCTGGGTGGAAACTTGCTTGTTATTAATGTCTTTAACGGCTCTCTCACTCTCGCTCGCCCTCTCTCTCTCTCCCTCTCGCTCGCCCTCTCTCTCTCTCCCTCTCGCTTGCCCTCTCTCTCTCTCTCCCTCTCGCTCGCCCCTCTCTCTCTCTCCCTCTCGCTCGCCCTCTCTCTCTCTCTCTCTCTCTCCCTCTCTCCCTTTTCCTCTCCCTCCCTCCCTGTAATGTGTGTTTTCTTAAGTGGGGCTCAGAACGTAGGAATGTTATGGGTTGTATGGCTGGGGGGGGCTAGACTCCATCTTCAGGGGACATATTTGGCATTTTTCAGTTGTTCCAGTCCGCTTTAAGGTGACCCCCCCCCCCCCCCCCCCCCCACCACACCCATCCCCCTCTCCCCCCCACCACCATGTGGGCATTGAAAGTTGAGAATGTATACCTGCAGGCCATGTTTGCATGTGTCCCAAGTGTCCTGCCCCCAGGACTTGAATGACCCTGACCGTGACCCGAGCCTGTCCTGCCAGTGTTGTCCTCTCCAGCTGGGCCTCCTGAGTGGACATCGTTCGTCTGTCCCTTGCAGGACCGTGAAACATGAGGTTTATGTACCAGCACTTCCTGTTGCATCTGGGTCGTGGTGTGCCTGCTCCAACGTCTCTGTGATCGTGTCCGTGTTGCGCTGAGGAGGGTGAGGGGTCTGATCTCAGATCAGCGTGCACGCTGTCAACATGCTGCGCTTGACTGAAGCGGAAATACTTGTTTTTAAACTTGATAAGCACTAGACACACTTCAAGGACTACAATTACACACGGGATGTGAGAGTGTGTGTGATAGGAGTCGGTGTGTATATGCTTGTGCACGAGTCTGAGTGTGCGTGTGCATGTGTGTGTGTTTTTAAGAGACTGACACCATTTATTGTCCAGTCTGCCTAACTAACTGACAGGCCCACAGACCACGGACCTGCTCACATCCACCCACAATCCCAGCCCGGGGGGACTGTCTGCTCACTTATCTGTCTAAAGATAGTGCACCTTCCAGCACAGCAGACAAACATAAAAACACACCTAGTTGCTGTGGCTACGGTTGTGTGTTCAATCCAACAGTCAGATCTGTAGGGCTGGGGGGACTTCTGTTGCTATAGGGACAGCTTTTCTTTGTTTTGTAACACTACTTGGGTGCTAAAGTGCTTTTTTGGGTTTAGGAGTATCAAAGATATTTGTACGTGTGTGTGTGTGTGTGTGTGTGTGTGTGTGTGTGTGTGTGTGTGTGTGTGTGTGTCTGGTAGATGGTGTCTCTGTGTGTGTGTGTGTGTGTGTGTGTGTGTGTGTGTGTCTGGTAGATGGTGTCTCTCTGTGTATGTGTGTGTGTGTGTGTGTGTGTGTGTGTGTGTGTGTGTGTGTATTAAACCAGAGATCAGCCAGTGAAAGTGATACAGCGAGGGAGAAAGGGAGAGTTTGAGCAAATGAGTGAGAGTGTGAAAGAGAGGGAGAGGTAAAGAGCGAGAGAGGAGCACCTGAATCAACATCGCTTTGCCGGTTTTCATAAATCCACATCCTTAGTTTGACACCATCACAGTCACTGTGAAGCCTAGACACACACACACACACACACACACACGATACAGAACAGGACCAGTACCTGCCTAAACTGCAAGGCTAGCAGATGTCCTCCTGGTCTAAATGACTTTATTAGATGAACTTTATTTTTCTTCTGATCACTGCCGATATATCAAGGCCATAAGTGATGGGAACTGGTGCACAGAGAGCTTCATCCTAGAACATCTTCATCCTGCTTCAACACCACATCTGATCGAGAGACCACAACACTGCTACCACTGACCCGCTGCCTTTGTATCTCGTACTCTGACCCTTGTCCGTCACTCGTGAACAAGCTCGCCTTCTTTTCTGAGCCAGAACGGTGACTCGGGTGCAAAGTTTAATTCCAGCTGCTACACGTTCATCCGCAAAACAAACTGAATATTAAAGGACGTTCCACCTCGGGCTACTAAGAGTTTATCATCATCTGCAAATAGCAGAGATGCACCTCTCTACTGTACATTGATCTCTTGTCTATGAAACCACAAGCGAGTGGATCTAATACGCCCGACACCGACGGCGAACGCTCGTGGACTTGACGCCAGAAGTGTGGACACGGCAGTTGCTGAATTCATACAGAAACTGGACCACCTGAAGCAGAGATTCGAGATGAATGGTCACGTGCCTTCTCCAAGTCCACATGTAATATGAGGTGTGTACTTGGTCTGTAGACTCTCAGAAACCCTCACACAGCTGTGCCAGAAACAAAAAACAGCTGGTCCATCATTTCATGACCAGGAACCACATTGTTCTTCCTGTGTCCTAGAAAGATTCTCCTCTCTCGCAGTTCAGCGAAGACATGTGAGGCTGAGAAGTGTAATTGGACTACAGTCTGTGGCCCATTTTTTTTTTATCTAGAGAAGCACACACCAGTTTGCTAGGCAGTGGTCACTAGACCCATTTTCCACACATTGTTCTTAGCCACACCGGCTCTAGAGTTACAGTACTTCTGGGCCTCCAGTACTGCTCAGCTGAAAGCTTCCTTCTTCAACTACACACCTCACATGTGTCCATCTAGTGTTGTTGGTAGGATTGGCCCCATGAACGCCTCCCGCTCAAAGCTTCTTGCCACCACCTCCACGATTGAAGGTTTAAAATGGTCCATTCAGACCCAGTGTTCCTTTCTCCACTTGGTAGATAGGCATTCTGTCAAAAGACGTAAACTGTCTCTCACTCGCAAATATGGGTAAGAGTGTCTGCCAAATGCCAGAAACGACACATTAATATGGCCAAAACCCCTTTTGACAAGCTCACCTCAGACCAGGGACGCCATCCCAAAGGCACCCCTGAAGCTTCTCCGTTGATCCCAACATTAGTATTGGGTGTTGGTAAACCCCAGCAGGACTATGGTGTCAGTAAGAGTTGCATCCAAGCCCCAGAAGACCAAATACTCTGAAGTGTTCTTTGGTGAATACTCTTTGGCACATTTTCCATTCTGAGATAAGTAGAGCTAATCGTCTCATTGAGGCAACCTTCTTGTTCACTGAAATGACCCTCCAACTGGGCTTTGGACTTCAGAGTTTTCCTCCTCCACCTCAGACGTATCTCTTATAGGAACTGTGGAGTTGAAGAACCCTCCCTCGATTTGGGTTTGGATTTGACCTCCTCCGGTTCTTTTACTGACAAAGAAGGGACGTTCCACATTCCCGTCGAAACGCTCTGGTTCATCTAAACCCTGACCCACGGCTGCCGCCCGACCCCCACCCTTCATCATGCAGGTGGTGTCCTGGCTCCACATTGCCTTTTTTGGTCTGAGCACGATCAGTTTATGTGGGTAGCGCAGAGCTCTGGTTTCAGGAGCAGGTCATGGTGTTTCTTCTCTCTTCCTCTTCCTCTGCTAGCTTGTGCTAAGAGGGAGCTACAGCACACTGTTGTAGTTTGCTCCTCCACCCAGATGGGTGAAGCGTCCTCCTGTTGGGAGTCTCAACGCTGCCCCCTGTAAATACACCTCTCTCTGTCTCATTAATAGCCTCTCCTTGTCTCTCTCTGTCCCTGTCCCCTACATACATGTGTACATACATACATGTGGCCCCGTGTATACTGTGAGAGTTTGGTGGTGAGGGAGAGTGAGTGTTGGTGACCGGGAGTGATAGAGTGAGAGTGAGAGAGTCTGAGTGGGTGAGGGAGAGTGTGCATGTGTGAGTGAGGGAGAGTGTGAGTGAGGGAGCCTTGAGTGAGTGAGTGAGAGAGAGAGGGGGAGTGAATGTATGTGTGTGTGTGAGAGAGAGAGAGAGAGAGAGAGCAGGTTCATTACACAAACATGCCAGTGTCCAGCGTGTGAGTGTGTTTGTCCTTATATGGCTGAAGCTGTTCACCTCAGTCTGATGGGAGGAAGGAACACAAAGCATCGTCATGGTGATAACACTGGGCTTACTACACAAACATACAAACACACACACACAAACACACACACACAAGCATACATACACACACACACACACACACACACACACACACACCACACACACACACAAATGTACATGCACTCACACACAGAGTCTGTGTCAGATGGATAGAAAAAGTCCAAACAAGAATTCAGAAAGTAGAACGGTAAAAAAGAGAACAATGTTTGAAGCGACATGGCCCATGTTCACCTCCAGCTTGGGCAGAGGGAGAGGAAGGAGAAATAACTCTTCACCTGCGTGGCATGTTCAGACTCCCATCTAGGTCAGAGTGCTGGTCAGAATCAGTGTGCTGGGGCAGTCATGACTATGACTGCAATGTCTTATAGTGGAGTGGGGCAGGGTGGAGTGGGCCACGGTGGTGTTGGAGATGGGCGAGTGTGTGTGTGTGTGTGTGTGGTGCGTGGAGGTAGGTCTGTGTGTGTGTGGAGAGACTCTGGGGTGCGTGGTGTTAGAGCTGTGTGTGTGGTGGTGGTGTCAGAATATTGGGCCAAGCTTCAACATCTCCTTATCTAATTGCTCAACTAATCACACCTCATTCTGTTCTGCTGACATTTATAGATGTTTGATGAAGGTGTTTCTAAATTCCTCCTGTCATCTTCGATTTACATGGTGTGTGTGTGTGTAGGAGCAAGAGAGACCGGTAGCAGGGTGTGTGTTGTGATGCTGTAGAGTGCCTTTCAACAATACTAGGTGAGAACAGGTTGATCGGGAGTGTCTCACCCAGGCTATGTTATTAGCCCAGGTCCTGTCAGTCAGAATCTTAATCGTTGCCATGTTTCACTGATGTTGCAAGAATTCAGTAGCAAGTTTAGTTAACTGTTTTGTGTTTGGATCATTGTCCTTTTTGTGTTATGCTTTTATTTTTAGTGGTTTTGTTGAATTTTGCAAATACTATTTATTAAGATAATGTTTTTATTTTTGGCAAATTCCTTCCTGAGGTGATGGATCTCTGGATGTAAAAGTTTAATTATTCTTCTATGTCATATGTGAATTGCCACTGTGTTCGAATAGTGTTAAACAAATAAATGTGCGTACATTGCTTTGAATCTGGGCATCTTGGGCTTTTTGAAAGCACAAACTGCCCAGAACCCCTGCTGAACCTCCTTTGACCTCCTCACCATGACCCTGAACCTCCTGACCTCCTCCCCTGTGACCCTGAACCTCCTCTGACCTCCTCCCCTGTGACCCTGAACCTCCTCTGACCTCCTCCCCTGTGACCCTGAACCTCCTCTGACCTCCTCCCCCGTGACCCTGAACCTCCAACATTACCTGAAGGAAACATAAGATCAAGCTGATAGGCTGAGGGAGCTCCTGTGTGTGGAGACATCGGTGTGTCCCTGGTGGGACAGTCTGTCCCTCCTCTGGGATGTACTGGGTCAAAACTTCCTCCGTGTCTGTTTTAACTTTCTCTTGACACAGAAGCGACGGCTCTGTGTGTTCAGAGAGTCCCGGTCCACACAGGACTGGCGGGCCCGCTGGTGTAGACCTCCACAGGAGTGGCGGGCCCGCCACTCCTGTGGAGGTCTACACCAGCGGGCCCGCCAGTGTAGACCTGATGTAGACCTTCACAGGAGCGGAGGGCCCGCTGGTGTAGACCTTCACAGGAGTGGCGGGCCTGCTGGTGTAGACCTTCACAGGAGTGGCGGGCCCGCTGGTGTAGACCTCCACAGGAGTGGCGGGCCCGCTGGTGTAGACCTGCACAGGAGCGGCGGGCCCGCTGGTGTAGACCTGCACAGGAGCGGCGGGCCCGCTGGTGTAGACCTGCACAGCCTCAGACCACACGAGTTGATTTAAGGGCCGCACTGTGTATACATGGACTGCACTGCCTGACAGCTGAGATGATGTGAACAATGTGGGAACTTGTTCTTACCCACGATGCACCAGGATAACACCTGACAGGCTTCCTCGGGAACACTAACACTCCACGCCACTGTGCCTAGCACCAGCTCTCTCTGTGTGTGTGTGTGTGTGTGTGTGTGTGTGTGTGTGTGTGTGTGTGTGTGTGTGTGTGTGTGAGAGAGAGAGAGAGAGAGACTCATGTTCACTCTCCAGATCTCTGAGAAAATCCACAAAATCAATGTTTTGTCTGTCTGCCTGTCATGTTCATGCTCTCTGTCTGTATGTGTGAGCGTATGAGAGGCGTGTGTGCATGTGTGTGTGTGGGCGCTCATACACATGTTTAGTTTTGTGCTGCTTCTGTGATGATGAGCTGAGATGTAAATGGTGATGAGCACGTGTAAATGGAGCTGAAGGTGTGGGTGGAGTCAGGTGGGCGGAGTCAGGTGGGCGGGCACCAGAACGGGCACACCCTCATACACTCACACTGAGCTCTCTCCTGTTAGCACCACAGCACTGAGGTTTTCAAATGTTATACTGAAGAAATCAGCAACAGAAATGAATGACCCGAAATGCATGCACACTCTCTCTCTCTCTCTCTCTCTCTCTCTCTCCTCCGCTCTCGCCTCCTCCCCTCTTTTCTTCTCCCCCCTGCTCTCTTCCTCTCTCTTCTCCCCCCCCCCCCACCCCCCCCCCCCCCCCCCTCTCTCTCTCTCTCTCTCTCTCTCTCTCTCTCTCTCTCTCTCTCTCTCTCTCCACAGTGGTAGTGTTCCTGATAAGGTTGCATTCCTGCTCATGTAGTTCATGTGTCACCTTGGCGATGAGATCAATCGCAAAGAAGCTTACGTCATTGAGAGCGGCACTAATCAAAGACACACACACGCGCACACATTCAGGCTCCACCCATCTCCTGTTAGTCTTACATCATTAGTCTTGTACACCTGCTTGTACACCAGCTATGAGAGAATCATCACACACATGCACACGGATTCTGCATGCGTGTGCGTGTGCTTACGTGCACACATGTTCATCACTGGTTAGGCTGTCAGTCTGGCACGTGCGTTTTAAGTCTTTCATGATTTAATATATGAAATGTTTTAAGTGTTCACTGGAAGGTGAGTCGGTCTTTACTCAGAGGTTATGGGGGAGTCGGTCTTTACTCAGAGGTTGTGGGGGAGTCGGTCTTTACTCAGAGGTTTGGGGGTGGTCGGTCTTTACTCAGAGGTTGTGGGGGGGGGTCGGGTCTTTACTCAGAGGTTGTGGGGGGGGTCGGTCTTTACTCAGAGGTTTGGGGGGGGGGTCGGTCTTTACTCAGAGGTTGTGGGGGGGTCGGTCTTTACTCAGAGGTTGGGGGGGGGGGGGGGGGGGGGGGGTCTGTCTTTACTCGGGCTACTCTAGTCTACATCCCTTCCCTAAACTTGTCCAAGCCTCCATGTCCAAGCTGATGTCAAGTGTGTGTGTGTGTGTGTGTGTGAGAGAGAGAGAGAGAGAGAGAGAGAGAGAGAGAGAATAAGTGAGGGAGAGCGTGAGAGGACAGAATGTTCAGGATGGCAAAGTCAGGGTGAGTGTGGTAAAACTGTAATGATATGGTGCATGATTGGAACTTTTCTGCTCTTGCAGAATGAGGGAAAATGGAAAGAGAGAGAGGGGTAGACTGAGAGAACGGAGCTAGACAGAAAGAGAGAGGGAGGGAGGGAGGGAGGGAGGGAGGGGGCCTCGGAGGGGAAGAAAGTCTTAAGGACCTTTTGAAATGTCAGACGTGTTCAGATTGGTCTTCCTGGTCCCACACGGGGGTGCATGTGAAGAGCCCGTCCTGGTCCTGTTCTGAACGCGCTCTCTCTCTCTCTCTCTCTCTCTCTCTCTCTCTCTCTCTCTCTCTCTCTCTCTCTCTCTCTCTCTCTCTCATTGATAGATGTATATGTTTTATTGGATTTGATTTCAGTGAGTTGTGGTGTAACATGTGTTTCCCTTCAAACCCTGTATGGCCAGTTAGTCCTTCTCTTCATTCTGTTGGTCCTTACACATAACATTGTTATTTTACATGCGAAGATGTCAAAAAGCCAGATGTGCAGTCCACATGTGCAAATCTAGTCTGATGCAAATCTCCACACAAACTCTTCACATCTACAAACCTGAAAAGTTTCATTAATTTAATTTTAATGGGGTCTGAGTATAAGGACACCCTAGTTATCAGTCCACAGAAGGGCCGGCTTGCTAAATTAGTTGTCGGGTACCTAGAAAGGCCTGTCTTAAGTTTTTTCACACCACTACTTCACTACTTCAGTAATTGTACTCAGCTTCTGACTAGATATTTTATTTTTCTATATCTTCTGTTTATTTTCTATATCTACATCTAAAGGACTTCACTCCCTAACCAGTAACTGCATTGAGCAGGTAAAAGCTGTTTTGACAGCCTGGGGGCTGTGACCCACTCCCCCCAGGCTGTGACCACTCCCCCAGGCTGTGACCACTCCCCCAGGCTGTGACCACTCCCCCAGGCTGTGACCACTCCCCCAGGTTGTGACCACCTCCCCCAGGCTGTGACCACTCCCCCAGGCTGTGACCACTCCCCCAGGTTGTGACCACTCCCCCAGGCTGTGACCACTCCCCCAGGTTGTGACCACTCCCCCCAGGCTGTGACTACAGACATCAGTGGCACAGCAGAAGGAGACGAGGCTGTGGTCATTTGTGTGTGTGGTGTTCATGCTCAGTGACACGATGCTAATTGATGTGTTTGGAACTAGCAGAACCCTTCACCAGAACACTCAGATTCTTTGTCCCACGCTGTCTCTATTGCTGGAAACACCCCTGCTGATGATGTTGTGTGTGTGTGTGTGTGTGTGTGTGTATGAGCATGAGAAAATATGTATGTGCATGCATGTGGAGTTTGTGTGTTTGCCAGCCAGTCTGGGAAGTCTTTTATTTAAGTTTCACATTTTGTGTGGTGTGTGTTGTGTGCATATCTGTATGAGAGAGGATGTGTTTCTCTTCCAAACTTATCCAGTAGCAAGCAGAGCACTTTAGGGTGGTCTGACATCAGTACTGCAGGGACTCTTATGGTAGTTTAGACTAGGCTTTGGGTCAGGGTTCTGGTCCTGGTTGAGGTTCAAGGGTCAACCCTCCTGTCTTGTTTAGGCACTCACTTAGGAATTTGTGTGGATGTTTCATCCCAATTCATCCACACATTCACACAGAAGACTATTCCAAAGACTGCATGTGTAACCATACATGTGGATTTGAGTGTTCGACAGTGTGCGTGTGCGTGTGTGTGTGTGTGTGTGTGTGTGTGCGTGTGCGTGCGTGAGAGACAGAATGCTGGAGTGTGTTCCTCGTCTTTGTGGCGGTGCAGTCATGTGTGTGTGCACTGTCCATCTCTGCCCCCTCTGGTTGTGCCTAATGAAGACGGCACTCAGATATCAGCAGACAGGCTCTTTATCCCACCAGCCAGCATGCTGTGTGTGTGGCGCTGTGTGTGTGTGTGTGTGTGTTCGCGCTCGAGAGGGGGAAAGGTTGAGGGGGGGCACATTCCCCCCTGTTAGGTCTGGTTTAGCATGCATGGCTAACTGTGTATGGACACTGCTTGTTCTCTGGTATGTCTCTAATGCCTGAAGTGCAGGTTAATTCTACATGCCATTCTACTGATAGCCTTGACCACGTTTCACATAATGACACCATAAGCTTCATCCATTACTGAGAGTCCTTTAAAGATAACACACAGCTTTTCCTACTGATGTAGCCTACAGTACAGCATATCCTGACCAGGAAATCAGGTAAAAAATGCAGAAACAGAGACCACATTGGAGTGAATTCTTAAAGAACACACTCTCTCTCTCACTCACTCACTCACA
>NW_027506910.1:98159-133159 GCF_052324685.1 Brachyhypopomus gauderio
CACAATGGCACAAAATAGTCCTGGAGTGTGCCGATGTGTAATATATTAAATAAGCTTATGCAAAACCATGGGAATCACGTGGGTGCTTTGTTGTATTGTGTGCTGTGTTAATGTAGTGAGGTGTGGTGCGTTAACGTAGTGATCTGAGCTGAGCTGCGTTAACGTAGTGATCTGAGCTGAGCTGCGTTAACGTAGTGATCCGAGCTGCGTTAAACGTAGTGATCCGAGCTGCGTTAACGTAGTGATCCGAGCTGCGTTAACGTAGTGATCCGAGCTGCGTTAACGTAGTGATCCGTGCTGCGTTAACGTAGTGATCCGTGCTGCGTTTACGTAGTGATTCGAGCCGCGAGCCACTACGTGACTTTGTGGTACGCAGATGGGTAACGGCCTGTAGGTGAGAGGACGGGCTGTCTGGTTCAATAAGGCATTGTTCTCACACCCGCGGAGCTCTGCGCCCTCTGTCCATATCGTTTATGAGACGGTGGAGGTGGACAGTGAAAGCCCCCAGAGTGGAGGGGGAGGGGTGGGGGGGTGGGGCAGAAATCAGGCCTTAAATCTTTCATGAGCAGGAAACGGGAGAGTCTCCACTGACAGCTCCACTCTATACATTCTGTTCATTCACTCCACAGACTTGCTGCACACCGCTAGCCCTCTGGCCTGCTTAAGAATAAGCGTTTTTTAAATGCTCTTTATGGTAATGGCTCTCCTCACTCTGTTTTATCAGATTTTTGTAGCTGTTCCAAGGTCTTTATTTGTTAAATGTGTGTGGGGGGGGGGGGGGGGGGTGCATGTGTGTGCGCATGAGTGAGAGAGAGAATTAACCGTGGCCTTACTACTCAGATAGCATGTACAGTGAATTAAAGGATCAACAAAGCAAAATGACTGCTTTTTACAGCATTTCAAAATTAGAATCAGAAGCATGTCTAAACAGTGCTAAGTGATATTATTTCCAGAGCTCTATGTATAGGACGACATTGCTGTGGCTGCCCAAAATGGTTCTAATGGCGTTCTAATTTTGGTCCTGAGTTTGAACACATTTAGAAAAAGCCATTGCTGTGGCAGTTGCCAGGAGGTGGCCATGCAGAAGGTTGTTGGGTCATCGAGATGTGCTGATGTCGGTACATATTCTGGCAGTAAATGGATGTCATTTTATTGAAGGTGTCAAGCTGCCCGTTTACCCCTGCTTTCTTCCTCTAAGTGTTCTCTGGTTCCAAAAGCCATCGGCTGAAACGGAGAATCCTGTAAAAAGGGTTAACGCGCGTCCTCCGAATTTGACGGGCTGAGTGTGGTTGGTCAACATTACGGCTGTTAGGATTCTCCCTCTCTCTCTCTCACGCACGCACGCATGCACGCACACACGCATGCACGCACACACGCACACACACACACACACACACACACACACTCATTCCTCGCTGAAAAGATTGTGATCAAGTTATCTTCTTTGTCTACTTCCTGAATGCAAATTGTAATACCACCTTCAATGTTTTTTTGTTTGTTTTTTTTTTTGTCTTTTAGGTGATTAAGACCTGGCTTACCTGCAGTCGTGTCATCTGAGGATTACGCTACAGTGAAGTTGGAGTGTGGACTCGGGGACCGAGCACAGACGCCTTGTATTCTCTCTCTGTGGACTCCCATAGGAATCATTAAAACTCCGCCACGCAAATGTGTACCCTTCCAAAAAGGCAGCATTCAGAGCTTACAGTCGATTAGTACCATATATCACTATGACGGACTACAAGGACACATCCAGCCGCCACCTGAGGCACAAGCTTCAGAGCTTGGGTCGGCGCCTGATGAGCTTGAGGAAGCAACAAATAAACTCCAGAAGGCCGAGGACGAGCTTTTAGATATCCAAGACAAGATCATTCAAGCTGAGGGCAGTAACTCCTCCTTACTTGGAGATGTCGAAGTACTTCGGAAGAGAGTGCTCAAAATCGAGGGGAAAGACGAGGAGGTAAGGAAGGCGGAAGACCTCTGTCGTTTGGTGAAGGAGAAGCTGGAGGCTGAGGAGAACCTGACCAAGGACCTTAAGGCAGAGATTGAGCACCTTCAACGCCGGATGACTGAACTGGAGAAGCTGGAGGAGGCCTTTGGGAAGAGCAAGTCGGACTGCGCTCAGCTTGGCCTCAGCCTTAATGAGGAGAAGAACCTCACAAGGAAGCTCTCGTCTGAGCTGGAGACTCTCAAGGCCCGAGTGAAGGAGGTGGACTCCACCGAGGCTCGACTGAGCAGGACGGAGCAGGCCCTGACTGCAGAGATGGAGAAACTGAAAGGCCTAGCTCAGACATTTGTGGTGGAACGCAAAAGGCTTCTGGAAAAGCAGAGAGAGGATGAAAAGATTATTCTCAAACTGACCGAGAAGCTTGAGCGGCAGAAGGCCAAATTCGGGTCATCGGTCCACGGCTTCAATGAGTCCAGAGATCTGCGGATTGAAGAGATCGTGGATGACGTTGGCTTAAGGAACAAATCGGAGAATGAGAAAAACAGCCTAGAGGGCCACGAGGACAACAAGATCAAAGATCTTACGCAGGAAATCGAGAAGTTAAAAAGTCGTCTGAAGCAGCTGGAGATGGTGGAGGAGGACTTGAAAAACACAGAATTCAAGAACACTGAGCTGGCAGAAAGGTTTCGGCAGGAGAAGAGCCGCAGCCAAGCCCTGAGTGACCAAGTTGAGCAGCTCAAGACAAAGCTTTTCAGCAACAGCAGTAATGGAAGCTCTGCAGTTTCCAGCACAGCGAGAGTTCTTGAGAACGGCAAGGCGGACAACGAGGAGCTCCATGTGCGAGGAGGTTTCAGGGCGGAAAAGCAGAAGCCAAGGAATGTTGCTTCTCCAGAGACGGTTACAAAGTTTAAGACTAGAGATACCTCATCTCAGCAGAGGAAACCAATAACTAACCTCAACCACTCTGTGGAGAATTCCCCAAAGTCTCCACGGAGGGCACTAAGTCCTGCCCACATGCCCAAGAAAACTGGGGCGAAAACTGGATCTTCACACAGTGCTGACAGTCTGAAAGATGGCAAGGGTGTTGAAGAAAAACCTGCAAGTGCTTTTCATCCCACAACCAGCTCATCGAGCGACAACAAGAAGGTTTCGGTCCTTAGCCGATACCCCCCTGCTGCCAATGACCAAAAGCCTGGCAAGGCATCCAAGAAGCCCGGAGACAACGAAAGCAAGAAGATGAAGGCGGATAAATTCTCCAGGTTGTGCACTGGGAGTGACTGCGAGTCAACCAGTTCTGATCTAGCTGTAAACAGCTCAAGTAAACAAGCTCAAATTGTTAGTGCCTCCCTACCTGGAAAATCCTCTGTCTCCGAGTCTTTATGTCCTACACAGGAGTCAGTTGCGGTGTTGAATCCGTCCCAGGCAAATGGGTCTTGCACGGCCTATAGAACCTACACAACCCCAACAGGTTCCAGTGATCTTGTTTCTGAGGGTCACTCCTCAGCCTCGGAAACTGAGTCCATGGAGTCAAAGCACTCCGTGAGAGAGCGAGACACTACAACGTCTGTTTTAGGTGATAAAACAACAAACTCCAGGTATTCCAGATACTCCCGGCTGCAGCATTCTCATTCCGGTGGATCGTCTGCAAGGAGCTCTTATGACGAGGAGCAGCACAGGGCTCTGATGACAGAAGGAGGATCTCAGGAACCAGTTCAGACAACCTCTGGAATTGAGATCCAGCGGGTGTGCAGTCCAAGGGAAGCGTTGCGCTCTAAGGCAGTCATCAAACCGGCCATCATGGAGTATGACGTGAAGGAAGTGATGTCAGGAAGGAGAGCTGAACCGGTGTCTCCAAATGAGAAGTCCAAAATCTCCACCAAATCTAACAAGATGACCAGCAGCATCACATTCTACCCCAATGACCCGGGCTCTTCACGGACCAGCAGTCGGAGCAGCAGCGTCTCAAGTGAACCTTCGTCCAAGGAGCGCCACACCTCCACCAGCAACATTGTAATTGGACCCAGCAGCGACAGCAGGGGCAGCGTCTCAATCCCCTACGAAATCTCAATTCCCAAAAGTGATATCGCTATTCGGCCGGGCGAGGGCGACCGCGACGGGACCGATCCTCCTGGCGTCTTGGAGACGTCTCGTGTGGAAACGACCGTTCTGCCCCGAAGCGGCCACAGTTTTCAGTCGCCCGAGACGGTCTCCGACATCCACGATGCTGAACCTGGGTTTGAGAGTAGCAATAACAGCAGCACCACCACCACAGTCACCAGCTGGAGGACACACAGCAACAGCCAGCACTCATCCCAGGACGACAGTGTGTCGGAGATGAGGAACGTGACCGTGAGGAGTGCTTGGAGGAGTCGAGGGGCAGCCTCCGTGGACGAGCTGTCTCAGGGCGTGAGGCAAGACGGCTCGGAGGACGAACTGGAATCCACCACAACATGGCGGGCGTACAGAGCTACCACAGTCCTGGATACAGAGGAAGCTTCACCGTCCTCCAATACGACCACACGAGGTATAAAGCCAAGCCCGGCAGAGGTGTACATGCGTAGGATCAGCAACCCAAATACATCTAAAGATGTTCTAGAGCCATTGCGTAGGATCAAGACTGCTGTATCACCACTGGATGTCGGCTCTCAGAGGTGTATCCCTCATGAGCCAGTCACCGCACAGGAAATGCCGAGGATACGGAAACCACCCATGGTGTGTACTGCCTTTTCTTTATTAAACAGATCTAGATTGTCGGATCTAGAAGGTCCATGACTAATGTTCAAACAACACAGTATTGCCTTGAACTTGATATTACGTTTCACATACCTACCAAACTTTTAAAGGCTATATTAAATTATAGGTTTTGTTGTCCACTTGCTATGAGTTTGCGCAGTCATATATAATTTGAATTACTGGCTGAAATTGAGTTCATAACCAACATTATGAACTCAATTCATAATTGAGTAGTCAAAAACGTTGATGTAGTCAAAAACGTATTGTTTTATCACCTGTTTATGGCTCTGGAAGTCATACATATATTCCCAAGTGCTCGTTTTTTATTTTTTGACATCCATTCTCATGACGCTGTGATTAGGTTAGAGTATATTATGATCCATTGCAGTGGCTTCCAAAGGTGGAGATATTTTTAGTTCCTTTGCAGTATTTTTTTAATTTTCCTTTTCAAGCTGTAAGCGGATAATAGTACAGTTTCTCGAGGGAATGCTTTATCTGTTTTGTGCTAAGGGTGACTGTGGTGGGAGTGGCAAAGACACATTTTTTGTTCGGGTTGCAGCAGATAGTGTTTTGTTTCATAGGGAGAGAGCTACAGAACAAGCCATTGTTCAACGATTGTTTCTTGATTTCTTAGTATATGTACTTATGTTCGTAGGCAGCAAAAAAAACTGAGGAGGCTGATACTGTTAGCTTTTTTTTTATAATTATTGATTTTGATTTACAGTAAACTGCAGAATGCTTAAATATGCTTTAGGTTGGTTTAAGAAAGTGAGAATGTTTAATAGGCTATGGAAGATGAAAACATTTCTTTAGTATTTTCAGGTTTTGGAATTTTTCATGTACTCTCCAAAGCAAAAGAAAAGTCAAACATATTAATGTAGCACTATTTACAGCACACGTTGCCACAACACAGCTTTACAAATGTAAGGCTCCTCCAACACAAGTCTAAATAATAGAGTTGGACGGAAGCATTTATAATCCTCGTAATCATCATTCTAATCATAATCACTCTAATTTGCCATCATAAGACCTGTACAGCCATGCTTACCCTAAAAAGGGACAGCAGTGTCAGCAGAATTTTGTTTTACATGTAAGTCTGAAAATATGTATGCGGTGGCTTTGTTTTGGCCACCACAGTACACTGCAGTGATTTGGACAGCTGCACTGGTAATGTTCTGGAGCAGTGGCGAATTTGGGGGGGGGGAGATTAACCAGTGGGCTGAAAAGATTTCAGTGGGGATGAAAAGGTTAGAAAAACCCAGAGAGGAGCCCCAAGACTCGGCTTCCTGCTGCTCCTGATCCGTAAGCAGAAAACACAGCCTGCTAAGATGCTGTGCTTTTTCTGACCTAGGGTAATTGTAGACCTGCGGTGTTTGGTAGTTTAATCTACATGTAACCAGACCATTGAACCCTTTTCATCAAGCTTGCAGCACTTGGGTTGTATTTTTATAACTTGGACTGTCGTCGTGTTTTTAGAGGCTTGTGGCTAAATTACATTTCTTCCATTTTTTTCGCATGCCAAGACACTTATAAAGAAACAATTGTTAAACTGTAAGAGGAACCAAAGGTTATGTTTGAACTTTGTTCAGAGGCCTGAGGCTCAATAGGTGCACTGTGCATTGGGGATCAATTCTGCCTACTCTAGTTCTTTACGTTAGCATATGTGCAGGAAAAGTGGCCGAAGATCTTTGAGTTTTCTGAGATGGTGGTCTTGGAGTCTGTTTTTGGGAATGGTGCTAAAGCTGTGTCCTGTTTTCTCAGGGATGGTGAGGGTTTCTTCCCATGTGAATTTGAAGCCTTTTGCCCAAGTGTATAGAGAAGCCCGTGGGGTGTTTTAGGTCACAGTAGCACAGATGATCTCGCCTCGAATTAGGTTTCATACTCCGTGTAGTGGTACTAACTGGCCCTCCCTCTAATTAACCCAGAATGCAGTTCAGTACAGTACTAAACATTCCTCTTTCTAATGATCACAAAATATTCCAGCTTCATAAAATAAATTTCATTTATGAAAGCTCGCTGCTTCACTGAGTTTCTGAACATGCTCAAGTGGAGGTTAACACATTCATGGTCATGTTAAAATATCGCTTCCGTTCATTCGCTTTCAGTCGTTAAGTTCTTGTGGGCGGTAAGACCAGCTGGTGAAAAAAGAAAAAGAGAAAAAACGCATTGCTAGCAGTGCTGGAACTGCAGTGTTCAGTCCTTCATTGTGTCTCTGTTGTCCAGTGGGATTTGGCCCAAGTCCTCTAACCGCCTCTGTTGCGTTCTGCTCCTCTAACGATCAATGGCTGCTTCCCAGGTGTTTGTGGAGCGTTTCAGGAGTGGCGGGGGGGGGGGGTCTGCTGCTGGGGCAGACGGTGTGTGTGCCAGGACTTCTGCCACGTGGCATGCCAACCCCTTCTGCCCCACGCACTGCGGGGCAGCCCTGAGAAACAGCACACACACCGCTCGGTCCAAAAACGAACCACCACGCAGCAGTTTCTGGGGTGCTAGCAGTGCGCTTTTGCAAATTAAGCCCGATTCACTGTAAATTGTGCATGCTGGTACTTCTGAATACACACTGAGGCCAACTTAAATGGTTATAGGACCAACCTCCAACCGGGTTCCCCCTCCACACACACACACACACACACACACACACACACACACACACACTGGTACTATGCTCAGGAATATACACAGCTTTTTCAAACTTCAAACCCTTATTGTTGACTCCTGGTTAAAACCTCAGAGTATTATCTTCAGAAATAGGGCCTTTCCTTTCACAAAATGGTGTGAGTGATGATTATCACTTTACTAATGAATCAGTAACAACAACAATTTCCCCCTTGAAATCGATAGATTTATTGTTGTCACATTGTTGTAAGTTCACAACTGTAACCAAGGTAACAATGGTCTAAGTATGTTGAGTGATTTTCAGTTTGTTTAGGCTAATCTTTCCAGATGGTCCCTCTGTGTCTGCCTGTCCACAGAAGGGTTACAGATGTCTTTTATGAACCAGAGACCAGCGTCTTCTCAAATACAGGAACTGTAGCAGAAGCATAGCATGACATGGAGACCTATGCCTGTGATGATATGGGATAGTTGCCATAGTGACAGGTTTGCGTGATTGGTGCAGAATTATAGTATGATGGTTTCGACCTTCTGATCTGGAGTCAGTGTGAAGACTCTGATATACTCTTAGAATTGCTTCCCTGCATGTCAGAGATTGTCAGAGATTATATCAGAGATTGTCAGAGACTGGTTTATCTGGAAAAGTCATTGAGATTCTCTTTCAAACCAAGACTATACTTGCAGAATACCGTGTTACCAGACATCTTAAAAATCAGAATGAGGGACAGAAAATATGAAAGCTGTACTGATAAATTGTTGCACGAGTGAGCTAATTTTAGTACTGGGTTGCTGATTTGAGAACATTATGTCCCGCAAAAATCTGCAAAATAAGTTAAGAGTTGCTAAGTAAAAAATTATATTGCTCACATGACGTTTTTCAGATTGATTTAACATCGTCTGTGCACTGAGGATTTCAGTAGTCACTGCAGTGCATTCAACGCACGTTGGATTTATTAATTATTGCCTTTTTAATGTGCCTCATAAATTTTTTACAGTATTTAGCTGAAGGTTCCTGCGTTTCCGTTGCCCAGGGAGTAACACAGAGCTGTCTGGCCCGACTGTGTCAGGCTCCGTCACACAAAACGTTTATAGTAATATGCAGTGTGTTGCATGCATGCCATAAATTACCTTAGAGAATGCCGGTTAGTAATGAATGAGACTTCCCATAGAGCTGTGAGAGGTTATTGCAAGCTTTCTTTCCCAGCATGCATCTGCCTCGGCTGGGCTTGACGGGTGTAACTTTGTTACCATTCAGTGCATCCTGTCAGCTGCCGGGATACTGAGGACATACGTGCAAAATATGTTCTCTGTGTTTGATTACTCTGTGTTTGATTTCTTCATTGTGTTCCACTTTCTTTAAATGATGCTTTAAGATTAGTCTTTTAACTCGTGTTTTGTAAACGCATTTGGACGAATACGATTTCATCTTTTAGTTTCAGAGAGCCACGGTCAGTCAGAACCTCAAAATTTCGTTGCTGGTTCCGCATGCCAGAGTGCTTTGCCTTTTGTGACCAGAGGTCGGCTTTGCTGCAGGAGAGGAACAGGCTTGGCTAACTCCAAGCGGAAGTTGCCGTGACACCCAGGCCGTGTCTTAGACACAGCATCGCTCATTTCCTGCTCCCAGACCCTCCCGTGTCAGACAGGAAGTTGCCTCCTCTTGCCTACCCGTTCGGTGGCCGTGGCGTTGTTACAGGTTTCCTGTGCGCCACTCCTCTGGTCCCAGTGGCCTGAGGGCCCATTAGAGGTGATTAGCGTGGGTCTGTTGCCACCAACCCGATGGCAGCCACCACTGGAACTACTCCAAGTGTTCTGTAGCTCGGCACTTACTGTAAACAAACCCAAAGCTGTGCTGTGTAGCTCGATGCCTCCGGTTTGCCCAACATAATGAAGAGAGGGCTTTTACCACTTGATGATTGGTTGGTTGGTATCTCAATCTTTTAGAAGCAGGATGGATTATTATTTTAAATAAATCAAGCCATGAACCATGTATTTTCTGATCTGCCTTAAGGCCAAGTCCAGATTTTCTAAAACGTGCGATTTCTATTCCTATGTTGGTTTTCCCACCAACTGAATCTTTCCAAAAATGGGCATCAGTGTAATTTCAATTGTTTACCTTTTAACTTCATCCACTTGCCACCTCTAGGTAATCCATGGCAGATTACTGCAGTGTTGAGGTTGAGCTAATCCTGAAAAGCAGTGCTCTCCTATGCATTATGTGCACTTCAGGCTGTTCCCAGACCAAGATGAGTGCTAAATTGAGATTAATGGAGATTCACTGAAATTATAGTATAGACCAAGATTAGGCTTGATTATACCATTTGTTCACAAAAGTGTATTTATTGAATTAACATTTATTGAGATATAAAATTCAGATAGTGATTGTAGATCCTTGTAGTCCTGGAATGAGTTTGGGTCTTCGCTTTCTTATAGACCCTGAGTATGAAATGATTATCTTCATGATATCAGATCAACTTTATGTGTATTCTGAACGTCAGTGAATTCTGACACACAAGAGGTGTTCCAGTTAAGTAGACGGATGAAGAGGGAGGCTTGCTGGGCCGTGCGGCTGGCGTGAGTGAATGCGTCCTGTGCTCTGTGACCAGGCCGGTGGTGACACTTCCCCCTCGCCCGGCGCCTGGAGGAAGCAGCCGTCAGGTGACCCGGATGCGTCTGAGCGACCCGGAGCGCGAGGGGCGTGGTCCAGCAGGGGGCGTGCTTGGAGCGGACGCCATCTCGACAACTGACCGGTCGCTCCATACCGCACGCACAGAGGTTTGTTTTAGCCCTCACACCCACGATGCATGACCAGTGTAAAATAGGTGTGAGAACCCATGAACACAGATGAAGCAGGTTCTCTTGGACTTCTCGGTAGCTGATTTCATGACCGTGAAGGAAGTCCTCAGCTCGAGGTCGTGGTTCGTTACTGAGGGTTTTCATTGGTCTTCTCGCTCCTCTTCCTCCGTGCAGGTCCCGCCCCTGATGCTGCGGACACGCCCTCAAGCATCTACAGCACCGCAGCCCTCACAGGACCCCCACATCTTTCCCCATGAGTTGCACTTTAGGCACCCGGCTCCGCCCCCACACCTGCTCTCATGGAACCTGGCTCCGCCCCCACACCTGCTCTCATGGAACCTGGCTCCGCCCCCACTCCTTCACTCACGGAACCTGGCTCCGCCCCCACTCCTGCTCTCATGGAACCCGGCTCCGCCCCCACTCCTTCACTCATGGAACCCGGCTCCGCCCCCACTCCTTCACTCATGGAACCCGGCTCCGCCCCCCACACCTGCTCTCATGGAACCCAGCTCCGCCCCCACACCTACTCCCATGGAACCCGGCTCCTCCCACGTCACATGGCCTGACCCATGGCTCCTCCCAAACCTGCCCTCACCCTCATCACTTTTGAACTGCAGCTCTAGAATAAAAGAGAAGAGAGGAAAAGGGTCTTTCTTTTCTGACAAGGCATCTTGCTGCCATTGGCTGGTTTCTCCCTCACCTGTGGCCATCAGTGTCTTGGTCATGTGACTGTATCTAAAGAGCAGGGAGGGGAGGTGAGAAACACTTCAGGAATTTTTGCACCATTTAGAATGGACCCCTTTAGTACCTCTGTAATGAGGGATGCATGCTGGGAATCTGAGTTTTGGGTCCATGTACTACAGCTGTGATCAGCAAGGAGCAAATCTGTTTCGCTTGTTTCTCCTCATGGTGTTTTTGTAGTTCAGAAATGAATTGGGACTGATGCACATGTATTCATCACCTGCCAATGTCCATCATCATCATCATCATCATACACACACACACACACACACACACACACACATACAAACCTTTTAGCAGCACACAGTAGGTTTGCACGTCTTCAGTGTCCAGCAGGAAACAGCCTGTGTGTAGTAAGAAGCCATCTTTCATCATGCACCCTCTGCCACCTCTATAAATACTCACCATCTGTATCAGAGCACCAATCATGCCCCCCCCCCCCCCCCCCCCCAAACTCGGGCAGCACCAGCACGGAAAACACATCTTCAGGAAACGCCAGGACATGCCCCTCCCGCACACCACGTCAGGGGCTCTGATCACCACGCCAGAGAGAAACAAGGAACAGAACGGACTCAGAAAGGGGGGGGGGGGGGGGGGGGTTCTGAATGGACCAGAAACTCACTTACACACACTCGCAGTCTTTGCACAGACAGGAACAGAGCGAACCCGTACGGACCTGCTGAGAGACTCGCCGGCATATTTATACATCCGTAATTAGACGGTTGTGTTCCCAGCGCTAAGTGGCCGACTCTGCCACTCGGAGTCCCGGCCGAACTAAGTCGTGCGTTACGGCGGAGTATGGAAGTTCGGGCAGCAGTTAGCGGTTGCTCTAGAGACTTTAAAAGTGCCCCGCCTACTAGCTCGTCCCACCTATCAGGAGCCACCATCGACAAACCATACGGCACCACCCTCAGCTCCTGTGATTGGATATAAGGATGTTCAGCCATGCAGCTGAAGCTGTGATTGGACAGAGTACCTCTTCCATACCAGAATGTCCTGTGCTCAGTGTGCTCAGCGCTCGTCTGTCTTCTCTGTGTTGACCATTACGTTCATACTTAATGCTAATATGTATACACGTCTCTTGCTGTCTTTCACCGTGCTAATGATGACAGTGTTGGTGGAGGGTCCACTGATCTCTGGCCCATGAAATCATACTCCAAATTTCAATGCAATATGGGATGTGTGTGTGTGTGTGTGTGTGTGTGTTTGTCTGTTTATGCTCATATACTGTAAGGGCAGGCAGGGAGTCGTTCACGTGAGGCGAAGCGTACACCCCTGACGTGAGCGCTTCTGCACAGACGTGCGCCTCCTTGGTCAGTGCTGCCCCAGTCCTCTACCGGGTCAGCACCGTCGTGGAGCCCGTCACGTGTCCCAAGGATGCTTTTCATTTGTAAATTTGATGTATTGTTGCACTTAAATAATGATGTTTTCTAAAGGAAGTTGCATTTTGATTTATAAAAGTTTTATTTTATTTTATAATTTTTTTTTTGAAGGAAAGGGAATTTGACGTGCTTTTTTTCCCCCTTTGTTTCCCTCACACCAACCTCCTAGAGTGGGTGTGGGTGTGAGAGAGAGAGAGGGGGAGAGAGAGAGAGAGAGAATGAATATATCGGTCCCACACCTGTCTGTGTGTTTGTGGTGGGAGCAGAATCTCTGGTCGGTGCTGGTTAGTTTCATGGTTGCCTTGTGCTATTCTCCCGCCCGTAAAACCTCTCCAGTGCTCACAGCACGCAAACTTTGACAAACTGCTCGTGTACAGCAGGTTACAGCACGTTTTCCTCAAAGTCTTCCTGGAGTGTGTAAGATGCAGGACACTGACTGGTTCTCTCCTGGTTCAGAACCACCCCCCTCCACCACTTCCCCCATGCTGAAATACTGATCGTAGTCCAGCCCTGCTTTCTGTCCTGGGGAGTCTGCACCAGCAGTAAGCTTGCTGCCTTCTTTACCCACAATCCCCTGGAGCCTTTAGGAATCCCCCAACACCTCCCAACCACGCCAATCCCCTGAAGCCCTTTGAGCCATTTTATCGCCTGGTGAAATGGTAGTAAGGTTGATATATAGCTTTCAGTTTGCTGAAAGGTCAGAGGTTAAGGCCACAGCTAATTGTGTCCTTCCCTGTGACTGAAAGGCTTATGAATACATATTTTGTTTGGGGGTAGCAGGACATTAATGAAATAAGAGAGAGAGAGTTTGGGGAGGCCTCTCAGACAGCAGGCGTAGATGTTGTAGACTTATTGGGCTGTTGAAAACATTTTTCAGCCAAGTGGGTTGTGATGCTTCAGCCAGAACTCTTGAGGGGGGAAAAACTGGAAAACTTGAATGTTTCATCTCTCTGCCACCACTAGCAAAAAAAACAAAAAACAAAACCAGATTATGTGAAGCCAAAATTGGTTTCATTGGAGAGAAGATAAAGATACAAATTACAGCTACGGAGCCAATGTCGTCCTGTGCCACATAAGCCCCTCCCCCCTCGTCCCACCATCACGTGACGTGTTGATTGGCCGCTCGTTGCCTGGCGCTGTAGTGTGTGCTTCGGGCTCCGTAAAAGTTCTCAGTCATCCTGTGGTCGCAAAAAACCCGTGTTGAGTTCTCCCACTAAAATAATGAAATTCTATTTAGCGGTGAGAAATTCTTTGGATACCTTAGCTCCACCCTGACCGTAGCTCCACCCTGACCTTAGCTCCACCCTGACTGTAGCTCCACCCTGACCCTGGCCAGCGGGCGGAGGTGCAGTAGACAGCAGGATGGCGTCGTGCCCCGTGCCGTCCCTCATGACTCTCGGATGCGTCTCTGACGCTGGCCCTCCACAACCGGGCCGTGATGCGGCTGCCGGGTGGTCTCGCGAAACTGCGAATCGGCCCCATAGCAACAGGAGGGCTCTCCTCGAGCAGAGCATCGTCCTGACGTCCCGCAAGGTCGTGGAGGCCAAGACCAGCGCACAAGCTCATGGCGCTGGTCGTGGGGGGGCGGAGCTAAGCCCTGGGATATTCTCCTTTCCCTTGTGATCCAGTTCAGCAAGATTCTTGTACAAACTAATGTTTGCCATGAAGCTCGTGTGACCATTCACTGCAGCGATGTCGTGCAGCCCCTGTGTGGGGTTTAGTCTTCCTTTTTTTTCTTTTTTTTTTTTTTTTTTTTTTTGTGGGATTAGTTAAATGCAGTTAAATGCAGGTTTGCTGTATTGCTCGTGCTGATTGGGTAACAGTCTCTCAAAAGGCTTTGCGTGGCAACAAAGAGCTACGGTGTCACTAATGACGAGAACCCGGAAACGGCCCCAGAGTTTTCCTCCAGCGCTCAGTCCAGAACAACAGACCCTCCGTCCATCGTATTTCTCTTCGGTGCAGATTCAGTCAGCGTACGGCCATGTGGGACGTCTATGTATTTGTTTTTTTCCTGTCATCTCTTCCCCCCCCCCCCCCCCCCCATTTTTGTTTCATCCGCCAAAATGAAAGTGAAATGCCGGACGTGATCGTTTGATGGCCACGGCGTGTTTGTGGGGAGGGAGGGTCTGGTCCGCTCTAAGCAGAACTGCTCAGCGGACTGTGGTTCTGTGGATCTGCGTTAGACTTCTATACCTGTGCCAAAATCATTCCAGTGTGGGGGTTTTCTAGTTTACAGCGAGAGACGTGGCTGTCAGGGCGGAACATAAAGGTTCATATCAATGTTTCCTGTTATTTCTCTATCGAGATGTCTTTGCTGATTTTTTTTTTTAAGGAAAACAAAAGATGTCTTATTTGGATGCTTGTACTGGATAAATTTTATTTAAAAGTATCTTGTAGTTTTGTAAAGTGGGCCTTGTTAAGATCCTGAGTTTTATTCCCTTTTAAAGTATTTTTGGCAGTGTGAATCTTGCCACTGTAAGCTCCCGGAGAGCTTCTTTCTGTTTATCAGTCTCTGTATTCTTGTTTTAAACACTATGAACAGCTTCACATCATTGTATGTTGCTTGTATGCCAGTCATGCGTTAGCAAATAGTGAAAACTCAAACACGCCTTTTCTTTCTGTCGCCGTTTCCTCACACCTCGTCTCTGGGTGTTTGGTGGTTCTACAGACGTGAAGCGGTGAATTGCTGTTTGGAAGGAGGTGTCCGCTCGGCTGTGTAGGGGTGCGCCCTGGCCCGCGGGACCTCGTTCTGATGGTTCAGGTTCAGACCTGCTACTGTTCACTTTAACCCTCATCCCCTTCAACTCTGGGTCTGATCACTGCATGTGCTGTAGAGTAGAATGCTGCCAAAGACGGGCCTTAAAGACACGGAAACGCACGCACACCTGAATTTAAGTCTTAAATACAAATACCCTGATAGGTGTGCGTGTGCATGCACGCACACACACACACACACACACACACACACAGTAATGGTAAATGTATGTGTATGATCAAACAGGCACTTGTGTTTGTTCCCGTGTCTCTTTGCTGAAGCAGCGTTTGAGGGGCACGGGCTTTACGCCCAGGTGTATGATTAGATGTTGGGCGGACGGCTGTGAAACTTCCGCAAGTCAGCAATACCACACACACACACACACACACACACACGTCACAGCACCCCCCCCCCCCTACTGGTCTTGGCATTTTAGTGTAGAGCTGTTTGTGCATGTTTAGGCTGAAAGCATTGTTCATATTGCTAGAGATGTCTCATTAGGCTGCCGATCGTGCAGAAGACTATGTATTTCAATTCAATAATAAAAAGCAACCCGTTTATAACAATTACGTGGTTCTTTGATGATGTGTTTTTCTGTTCGTCTACAGACTTGATCTACACCAGAGTCTCTCATGATGCATGTTCGCTTGTTTTGCGTGCTTGTCTTCTACAGAGTGGCTGATGTAGTTGTGCATACGAGCTACTCAGCAGTCTTAACGGATTGATGGTTTGCTTTAACGTGGTCACTGGAAATTATGAGGTTTTGTTCATGCAGTGGCTTTTAAAAGGGTTAACCCCAAAAAGCAAATGTAACTGGCAGAGAATGAAAATTAAAGGAACGGTTTGGGGAAGGAACAAAGGCAGAAAACAAACAAAACAAATGCAGAAAGGGACATGCAGTGTAAAATACTGCTTCTCCACCACGAGGCCCCTCCTCCTCCACCCCTCCTCCCACACCAGTGTAAAATACTGCTTCTCCACCACGAGGCCCCTCCCCCCACACCAGTGTAAAATACTGCTTCTCCACCACGAGGCCCCTCCCCCCACACCAGTGTAAAATACTGCTTCTCCACCACGAGGCCCCTCCCCCCACACCAGTGTAAAATACTGCTGCTCCACCACGAGGCCCCTCCCCCCACACCAGTGTAAAATACTGCTTCTCCACCACGAGGCCCCTCCCCCCACACCAGTGTAAAATACTGCTTCTCCACCATGAGGCCCCTCCCCCCACACCAGTGTAAAATACTGCTTCTCCACCACGAGGCCCCTCCCCCCACACCAGTGTAAAAACTAAAACCATGAACCATCAAATGTATTTGGGGTTAGGCAGCAGTTGTGTAAATGAGATGCTTCACCAAACTATTCCTTTAATGGCCCAGTTTGACATGTCTGTCTGCGTAATAACTGGGGAGTTACCAGTGGTGAGGGACAGGGAGGATGTGGCAGACGCACCTGAGCCCAGAGAGCCCAGTCAGATCCAGAAGGAGTAAACCAGAGGCAGAATCCTCCAGCCCGTGAAGACCCGAAGAGCCGAGACAGCGTTGCTCAGAACCACAGGACTGCGTTTGCACTACACGCCTTTAATGTTAGCATTTATTTATTAAGGGTGTGAAGTATTTCTTTAAGTAACACAGGTGGTGGGAACTAAACCATAGCAGTCTTCCACCACCCTTCCTCACGTGTGTGTGTGAGAGATTGTTCACCTTAACATTTTCTTCATACTCTATTCACCTGGTACTGGTGCGGCTTAACCTGAATTCTCAAATTGTCAATGGAAATAAACCAGTCAGAAAGTCAGTCAGGACATTTGGAATTGGTGCGTCATACTGGGTAGACGGAGAGTCCATTCAAATTTACAGCATGTGTGCATATGTAGCGCATTTGAACACTGATCCACAGAATGAAGCATTGCATGTCGTGTGTGTGTGTGTGTGTGTGCGAGCGCACGTGTATACACACCTACACCTGCAGATAGAACACACCCATCACACAAACACTTTCTAAACCTACTGGCTTAATTACAGCACCTTCCAGAAATACTTTAGAGCAAGGTAGGTGTGAAAATGAGATGAAACTGTGTGTGTGTGTGTGATCACGGCTGCTATAAAGCTAACGTCGTGTTTACATACTTAACACGGTGGGGTGTGACTTGGGTATGTAAAAGGTTGGTCAAGACAGTCTGCCAACAGTAAAGCCGGTGTAGTGTCAGCAATGTGAATTATAGAGATTACATTAATTGGTATTTTTAGCTTTAGCAGAGTCCCGGCTACTTCCTATTGTTTGAACTGTTAACATCGCCCCATGTGCAAATCCAGGATGGAGTGTTTTAAACACACGGGTGTGTGCCGCCTCTCATCAAGAGTTAAAGGGGGCATTGTGGAAGTGAAGAAAGACAGAGGGGGAAAATACACACACACAAACAGGAGTGAGTGACAGCTTGGTAACACAGGAACCAAAGTCTCACCCTGTGCACCCTCGCACCTCTTACACACACACACACACACACACACACACACTCACACACACACACACACACTCACACACACACACACTCTCACACACACACACACACACACACACACACACACACACACACACACACACAGCAGAAGTCTCAAACTTTAGCAACATTTGTTTTTTTAATACCAAACTCAACAAAAGTACAAAAAAATGGATCTAATGACAATGATATAAAATAAAGGAAAAAACACTTTCAATGCAAAACAATTTTTCATATTTCAGCAAAAATAAAAACAACTAATATTTAACAAGATCCTGTTTTTCTCAATCTTAAAGTAAACGGTGGCTCCCTGTAGGGAAGGACAGACAGAAGGTATAACATCAACAGAGTGATGAAATCAGTGCAACAGAGGGTTTGTGATTCTGATTCTAGTCCACGATCATATTAAAGTATTAGAAGAGAGTCCCTTGTGAGCAGCATGGTCTAGGAGGCTGGTTTAATCCTCAGTGCTGGCCTTGTGGATGCACTGAGCCTCGTGGTCTTCTGCCGTAGGCTCTGAGAAACATCTCACTGGTGTTTCCCATCTGACCAGATGTGAGACACAAATGCCATCTGAAGACCAGGTAGGTTCACGCATCTCCAGTAGTCATCTCTGCAGAACATTACAGCTGGCTGCTGTTCAGTGTATGCACACCCTGAAAACTAGTGTGTACACACCGCTTGTGTGTGTGTGTGTGTGTGTGTGTGTGTGTGTGTGTGTGTGTGTGTGTGTGTGAGTGTGCACATATGTTCCTTGTGAAGGTCATTTGATGTAGTTCAGGTTTTCTAATCCTCCCACAAACAGCTCTCAAAAGGGAATCCCAGACTTGAACCTCTAGCCCGACTCAGGTCAATGGGAATGTTTCTGGAAGATCGTGGAACATTCCAGAAAATTCCCAGAAGAAAGCTGAGCAGCTGAGGCAGGGAGAGGAGCTAGCCACAACACAGCCAGCAGGAAGACCCGCGTTTGCCTTCTCTAGCTCCCACTTGGAGAACAATACTGCCTGAACACAAACGCGCGCGCACACACACACACACAGTCTGACTCACCAGAGTCACACTTCCTGACTTCTCACTGACATAATTCAGTTTGCTTATCCTCTCCCATCACTCTCCAGTTATGTCTCTCCAGCCTCCCTCCCTCCCTATCTCGCGCGCACACACACACACACAGTCCTAGACTCAGAATCATCAGGTGTTCCCATCTGACCGGCTATAAACTCCCAGACTTCCTGTGCCTCAAATCCCCCCCCCCCCCCCTCTCCCTCTCAACACTTTGTGGGAGCTTCATGTCTGGGTGATGCCGTGTGTATTCATGCAGAATGAAGACTGCAGGTTGAGGGGTGTGTGTGTGTGTGTGTGTGTGTGTGTGTGTGTGTGTGTGTGTGTGTTTACATTCTGGGTGAAGGCTGAGGGTTGGCTTTGTTTCTCTCTACATGCTCTGAGGGCTGTGGGTTGTGTGTACATCTCTCTCTCTCTCTCTCTCTCTCTCTCTCTCTCTCTCTCTCTCTCTACACTGGGGGAGGGCTGTGGGTTGTGTGTACATCTCTCTCTCTCTACACTGGGGGAGGGCTGTGGGTTGTATGTACGTCTCTCTCTCTCTCTCTCTCTACACACTGGGGGAGGGCTGTGGGTTGGTGGTGGGCGTGCTTTGTCGTGGCAGTGTGTACATAGCCCCGAGGAACTGGTCAGCGATGCGCCCGGCCTCTCTCAAGCCGCTCAGAAGGGCCCCGTGCACCGTGGCCGGGTAGTTCCGGATCGTGTGCTCTCCCGCAAAGAAGAGTCGAGGAACCGGCTGCAAAACACAATCATGCAGGAACTCTGTCAGCAGCGTGCAAGAAGGTGACACGATTAACTTCTCACAAGATCAACAAACAGTGTGGTGGAACCACCAATCCCTGACCGGGAACAAAGCCATTAAGGAAGGCTGAAGCTGAGCTCTCTGGCAGGAACGAGCTTGAACTCGCCCTGGCCGTGGAGTTCACTCACACACATTCTGCACACTCCTGGCTCTTTCCCAAAAGTCAGAACGTTAGCAAGCACACAAAGACGTGATTTAACAGCCAAAATGTCCCTGGGACTTCAAAATCATCATCAATGAAAGTCCTGGGAATACATACATGTGCTGGTTCACGTTTACATACACATTACATGCTTTGATTTCTTGCATGTTTTCCAGTTCAAATCTAGTACTGTTGTCATTGTCAGTCACTGTAGTTGCTAGCGGGACACGTCTGCCTATATTGATGCAGGAGCAGAGAATTTACCTCCAGTTCATCTGGTCGAATTTCCGTTGCTTAGATTAGTTTGTGTGTAACTTCTCACAAAAGACTAAGCTGATTGTTCATTTACTCTGTTCAAGCTAGACTGCTGGTAAAACAAAAGGTGCAGGAGCAGTGAGGAGTCCGTGAGTGACGTGAGCGACGTGAATGACGTGAGCGACTGCTGCAGTCAAGCTAGCGAGGTGCCGTCTGATCACAGTGAGCCAGCAGTAATCAGATAAACCATCAGTCAAGCGGTGTAATCTCAGTAGGAGCTTCATCTGACACAGTATGTACACATTTAATCAGCTTTCTCTCCCAGCACACCACTGATAAATCTGGAGTGACAAAGAACTGAACGTAGATAATGTGTGTGTGTGTGTGTGTGTCGTCTGACCTGTGATGCCCCAGGTATGGCTGGTCCAGGTGTGATGGGCTGGGCCATGAGGTCGTAGTCGTTGCCAGAGGATCCAGCTGCCACATACGAGTACGATCCTCGTGCCCAGGGGTCCGCACGCCAGCGTGTCACCACCGTCTCCTTTGGCTGCCCCGGTAACACACCCAGCAACAATTACAGTCATATTGGTGTTGGAACAAAGCCTGCTGTGTGTGTGTGTGTGTGTGTGTGTGTGTGTGTGTGGGCTTCACTTTGCCCTGAACCCATTAGACTGGGTGGACATTTCCCGTCTGCAGTAGGATCAGATCTGAGTCTCAAATCAGAAGTCAGAAACCGAGGACCCACTTCCACCACAACTACAACAACTACCACCACAACTACAACAACTACCACCACAACTAAAACAACTACCACCACAACTAAAACAACTACCACCACAACTAAAACAACTACCACCACAACTAAAACTACCACTACAACAACTACCACCACAACAACTACAACCACCACTACAACTACAACCACAACTACTACAACTACCACCACAACTACAACAACTACCACCACAACTACAACAACTACCACCACAACTACAACAACTACCACCACAACTACAACAACTACCACCACTACCACCACAACTACAACAACTACCACCACAACTACAACTGCCACTACAACTACAACAACTAAGACTACCACTACAACTACCACCACCACTACAACTACAACCATCACCACTACAACAACTACCACCACCAACACCACTACAATAACTACCACTACAACAACTACCACTACAACAACCACCACCACAACCACCACCACCACAACCACCACCACCACCACTACAACTACCACTACAACAACGAACACTACAACTACCACAACTACCACTACAACAACAACCACCAAAACAACAACTACCACTACAATAACTACCACCACCACCACAACTACAACAACTACCACCAAAACAACAATTACCACTACAATAACTACCACTACTACCACCACCACCACTACTACCACTACTACCACCACCACCACTACAACAACTACCACCAAAACAACAATTACCACTACAACAACTACCACCACCACCACAACTACAATAACTACCACCACAACTACAACAACTACCATTACAACAACTACCACTACCACCACCACTACAATAACTACCACAAGAACTACCACTACAACAATTACCACTACCACCACCACTACTATCACTACAACCACCACTACTACCACCATCACTAGGGTTACCCACTGACCAAATACTACATACACCTATATACAACTACAGACAACACCTTGTACAGCTATATACAACTCTACATACAACTATAACCAACACTATACCCATCTCATATTTAGAACACACATAACAGTGCTTTATAAATATAAATACACAGACACGTGCACAGGCAAAAGCACAAGGTGACGCATATCATGGATGGGAGATTCAGTCAACACTGTACTGGTAATGAAGCGTCCAGCCCAGACTGCTAGTCGGGGAGAGAGGGACCGCACCGCTACCTACAACTGCTACAGGCAGGTAGAACCCTACCTGAGGGGCCGCACCGCTACCTACAACTGCTACAGGCAGGTAGAACCCTACCTGAGGGGCCGCACCGCTACCTACAACTGCTACAGGCAGGTAGAACCCTACCTGAGGGACCGCACTGCTACCTACAACTGCTACAGGCAGGTAGAACCCTACCTGAGGGGCCGCACCGCTACCTACAACTGCTACAGGCAGGTAGAACCCTACCTGAGGGGCCGCACCGCTACCTACAACTGCTACAGGCAGGTAGAACCCTACCTGAGGGACCGCACTGCTACCTACAACTGCTACAGGCAGGTAGAACCCTACCTGAGGGACCGCACTGCTACCAAAGATCCCCTTCAAGATGGCGAGGCAGCGGCCCACGATCACATCGTCGCTGATGTTCTCCATGATGCCTGCGGCCTCTCCGGCCATGAGGGCTAACAGAATGGGAGCTGGGAAGGGATGAAGAGGGAACCAATCAGGCTTCAGAAACACAGATCACTGTAGATCACAGCAGATCTCCAAGAGCAGACACCATCTTCCCAAAAGCTTCAGATGACGAAATGTGATTGGTTGTCAACCTTTGTAGAGGTTCCAGAAGAGGAAGAGCTCTCCGCGGCTGGCCGTGGTGCTCCCGACGTGGCCGAACAGGTTCACGCTGGGGTCCCAAAACACGCGGTCAAAACACAGCACCACCTAATGGTATGGAGGACACATTGCATCAGTCTTCATAAGTGGACCACGGGACACTATTTAAGACACAAAAGCAGCAGCAAAAACGTGTGATGAAACGTGACTGGACTGCACTAATTTACAGTGCAGAATGCGACGCACAGACGCAGCAGCGCCACACACTGCTGACACAAAGCGCCCTCTGCTGGTCAAGAAAGGGAACAACAGTTGCAGGTTGCATAATACTGCACCATTCGTACTGCAGCTGAAGGGGGACGCAGAATGTGATTCACTGCAGAGTATGATGATGTGGGGGTAGAGGTGGGGGTGGGGGTATCAGCACCCCCTCCCACACACACACACACACACACACACACACACACACACACACACACACGCACACACACACACACACACACACACAGGCAAAGGCTCTGTGGATCTCCATTTCAGATGAAGGTAACCTTGTACCAAGGACACTAAAACCCATAACGGTTTTGTTTGCGTAGTGCGGTGCATTTTACAGCAAGGAACCTTGGCTACTACACCCCACCCACCCCACACCACCACCCACACCACCACCCACCCCACACCCACATCCACCCTAGCCTGCACCTCTGAAACAGCCGATAGTATTTATTCAGCCAGGACGAGTCACTGAGCAGGCAAACAAAATGAGTCTTTGAATGTGTGCCGCACCCTCACCTCTCCCACACCCACACAGTCTCCCACACCCTCACCTCTCCCACACCCACACAGTCTCCCACACCCTCACCTCTCCCACACCTCTCCCACACCCACACCCTCACCTCTCCCACACCTCTCCCACACCCACACCCTCGCCTCTCCCACACCCACGCCTCTCCCACACCCACACAGTCTCCCACACCCTCACCTCACCTCTCCCACACCTCTCCCACACCCACACCCTCGCCTCTCCCACACCCTCGCCTCTCCCACACCCTCGCCTCTCCCTCCCCCACACCCTCACCCTCTCCCACACCCTCTCCCACACCCACACCTCCCCCACACCCTCACCCTCTCCCACACCCTCTCCCACACCCACACCTCCCCCACACCCTCACCCTCTCCCACCCTCTCCCACACCCACACCTCCCCCACACCCACGCCTCTCCCACACCCACACAGTCTCCCACACCCACACCTCACCCTCTCCCACACCCTCTCCCACACCCACACCTCCCCCACACCCTCACCCTCTCCCACACCCTCTCCCACACCCACACCTCCCCCACACCCTCACCCTCTCCCACCCTCTCCCACACCCTCGCCTCTCCCACACCCACGCCTCTCCCACACCCACACAGTCTCCCACACCCTCACCTCACCTCTCCCACACCTCTCCCACACCCACACCCTCGCCTCTCCCACACCCTCGCCTCTCCCACACCCTCGCCTCTCCCTCCCCCACACCCTCACCCTCTCCCACACCCTCTCCCACACCCACACCTCCCCCACACCCTCACCCTCTCCCACACCCTCTCCCACACCCACACCTCCCCCACACCCTCACCCTCTCCCACCCTCTCCCACACCCACACCTCCCCCACACCCTCACCCTCTCCCACACCCTTTCCCACACCCACACCTCCCCCACACCCTCACCCTCACCCTCTCCCACACCCTCTCCCACGCCCTCACCCTCTCCCACACCCTTTCCCACACCCTCTCCCACACCCTCTCCCACACCCACACCTCCCCCACACCCTCACCCTCTCCCACACCCTCTCCCACACCCTCTCCCACACCCTCACCCTCTCCCACACCCTTTCCCACACCCTCTCCCACACCCTCTCCCACACCCACACCTCCCCCACACCCTCACCCTCACCCTCTCCCACACCCTCTCCCACACCCACACCTCCCCCACACCCTCACCCTCACCCTCTCCCACACCCTCTCCCACGCCCTCACCCTCTCCCACACCCTCTCCCACACCCACACCTCCCCCACACCCTCACCCTCTCCCACACCCACACCTCCCCCACACCCTCACCCTCACCCTCTCCCACACCCTTTCCCACACCCACACCTCCCCCACACCCTCACCCTCTCCCACACCCTCTCCCACGCCCTCACCCTCTCCCACACCCTTTCCCACACCCTCTCCCACACCCTTTCCCACACCCTCTCCCACGCCCTCTCCCACACCCTCACCCTCTCCCACACCCTCTCCCACACCCTCTCCCACACCCTCACCCTCTCCCTCACCCTCTCCCACACCCTCTCCCACGCCCTCACCCTCTCCCACACCCACACCCTCTCCCACGCCCTCACCCTCTCCCACGCCCTCACCCTCTCCCACGCCCTCACCCTCTCCCACACCCTCACCCTCTCCCACGCCCTCACCCTCTCCCACACCCTCTCCCACGCCCTCACCCTCTCCCACACCCACACCCTCTCCCACGCCCTCACCCTCTCCCACGCCCTCACCCTCTCCCACACCCTCACCCTCTCCCACGCCCTCACCCTCTCCCACGCCCTCACCCTCTCCCACACCCTCACCCTCTCCCACACCCTCACCCTCTCCCACGCCCTCACCCTCTCCCACGCCCTCACCCTCTCCCACACCCTCACCTCTCCCACACCCACACAGTCTCCCACACCCTCACCTCTCCCACACCTCTCCCACACCCACACCCTCACCTCTCCCACACCTCTCCCACACCCACACCCTCGCCTCTCCCACACCCACGCCTCTCCCACACCCACACAGTCTCCCACACCCTCACCTCACCTCTCCCACACCTCTCCCACACCCACACCCTCGCCTCTCCCACACCCTCGCCTCTCCCACACCCTCGCCTCTCCCTCCCCCACACCCTCACCCTCTCCCACACCCTCTCCCACACCCACACCTCCCCCACACCCTCACCCTCTCCCACACCCTCTCCCACACCCACACCTCCCCCACACCCTCACCCTCTCCCACCCTCTCCCACACCCACACCTCCCCCACACCCTCACCCTCTCCCACACCCTTTCCCACACCCACACCTCCCCCACACCCTCACCCTCACCCTCTCCCACACCCTCTCCCACGCCCTCACCCTCTCCCACACCCTTTCCCACACCCTCTCCCACACCCTCTCCCACACCCACACCTCCCCCACACCCTCACCCTCTCCCACACCCTCTCCCACACCCTCTCCCACACCCTCACCCTCTCCCACACCCTTTCCCACACCCTCTCCCACACCCACACCTCCCCCACACCCTCACCCTCACCCTCTCCCACACCCTCTCCCACACCCACACCTCCCCCACACCCTCACCCTCTCCCACACCCTCTCCCACGCCCTCACCCTCTCCCACACCCTCTCCCACACCCACACCTCCCCCACACCCTCACCCTCTCCCACACCCACACCTCCCCCACACCCTCACCCTCACCCTCTCCCACACCCTTTCCCACACCCACACCTCCCCCACACCCTCACCCTCACCCTCTCCCACACCCTCTCCCACGCCCTCACCCTCTCCCACACCCTTTCCCACACCCTCTCCCACACCCTTTCCCACACCCTCTCCCACGCCCTCTCCCACACCCTCACCCTCTCCCACACCCTCTCCCACACCCTCTCCCACACCCTCACCCTCTCCCTCACCCTCTCCCACACCCTCTCCCACGCCCTCACCCTCTCCCACACCCACACCCTCTCCCACGCCCTCACCCTCTCCCACGCCCTCACCCTCTCCCACGCCCTCACCCTCTCCCACACCCTCACCCTCTCCCACACCCTCACCCTCTCCCACGCCCTCACCCTCTCCCACGCCCTCACCCTCTCCCACACCCACACCCTCTCCCACGCCCTCACCCTCTCCCACGCCCTCACCCTCTCCCACACCCTCACCCTCTCCCACGCCCTCACCCTCTCCCACGCCCTCACCCTCTCCCACGCCCTCACCCTCTCCCACACCCTCACCCTCTCCCACACCCTCACCCTCTCCCACACCCTCACCCTCTCCCACGCCCTCACCCTCTCCCACGCCCTCACCCTCTCCCACGCCCTCACCCTCTCCCACTCACCTTATTGAGGTTCCCAAAGCCCATCCTCTGGAGGGCGGTGGTCTTCCACTCTGGCAGGGGGGGCACAAACTGCACTGCAGGTGGTTGCTGCTTCATCACCCCCAGGGGCAGAGTGCACAGCACCGCATCACACTTGTAGATGAAGGTCTGGGTGGTGGAGCGCGTGTTCACGGCTATCACCTCACAGCCTGACAGGAAGACAGGCAGACGCGTACAACAGAGAGAGAGACAGACGGAGAGACAGACAGACAAAGAGGACACAGGCTGAGAGAGAATCTGGAAGATCAGATCATCTACTTCCTCATCCAGCAGCTCAGCTGAAGGGGTGTGTGCAGGTGGTGTGTGAGGTAAGGGGCGTGGCTGAGGAAGGTGTAGCGTACCTGAGGAGGTGTAGCGCACCTGCCGCACGGCCGTGTTGAGTTTTATGTCCAGTCCCTCGGCCAGTGCCACCGGGACACACGAGTAACCGTTCCGCACCGTCAGGTGGCTGCCTGTGAACTCAAAGTCATCGTCCTGCGCACACACACACACACACACGCATCCACACGCGCACGCACACGCACACACACACACCTAATGAGAGACAGTACCACATGTGTACAGATGTACAAACACACACACACACACACACACACACACACACACACACACACACACAAGGTATTACCTGATCCCAGTGTTTTAGAGAGAGCGTGGAGAGAGGTGTGGCATTGGCAAACTCCAGATTTGCAAAGTGCCAGTCCAGGATCTGTCGGTCTCGCGATGAAAGATACACGTCACTGGGTTGGAGGGAGGAAGGGAGAGAGAGAGAGAGAGAGAGAGAGAGAGAGAGAGAGAGAGGGAGAGAGAGAGGGAGGGAGTAGTGAAACACCTGAGTCATGGGCTGGCAGGCACACAGGGACAGAGGGGGTGTGTTCACCTGAACTGCCAGAGCCAAGAGTCGCCCACATCACTGTAGTGTAAGGTGCCCTAACCTGCACCTCCAGCTCGGGTTACGCACAATGTCTGTATGCATGTGGGCAACGTAAGGAGGTGTGTGTGTGTATGTAGTGTGTGTATGTAGTGTGTGTGTGTGTGTATGTAGTGTGTGTGTGTGTGTGTGTGTGTATGTAGTGTGTGTGTGTGTGTGTGTATGTAGTGTGTATGTAGTGTGTGTGTGTGTATGTAGTGTGTGTGTGTGTGTGTGTGTGTGTGAAGGAGATACCTGGGAGGATTTGCTTCTAGTTCCTGTAGTCTTTCCTCAAGTTTTGCCTGCTGCTCAGCAAGCACATCGTATTCCTACACACACACACACCATTATAAAATACTCAATTGCAACCTCACACAATAGCAACACATTCGCACTAACAACAGAGATCATAGCCTTGAACAAAAGGCATATAAAACCCAAATATACACACACACAGACACACACACACACACGCACGCACACCATCTTCCCAGCTCCACACAACTGAGCATCCTCCTTTAACCAGTGTGAAGCTTATCATCACATCAGCCTTGTGTGTGTGTGTGTGTGTGTGTGTGTGTGTGTGTGTGTGTGTGTGTGTGTGTGTGTGTGTGTGTGTGTGTGTGTGTGTGTGTGTGTGTGTGTGTGTGTGTGTGTGTGAAGTAGGCAACTCATGCCAGATGGCCTAATATAGCGTTGTTGTGAAGGAGGAGAGGTAGACCTGAATCAAGCCCAGGCAGACAGGAGCCAAGATCACCTCCGCCTGCCAGCACCCACATCAAAGCACACACACGCACATGTGCTCACACACACACACACACACATGTGCTCACACGCACACACACTCTCTACAGGAAAACACACTGTGCCATGGCGTAACTCCCATCATTTCTAAAACATCATTAGGTTGTTGTGTAAAGACGATTCATGAGCGTTCCACCTTGTTTTACATTCCTCCCCGAGCAGGAGGCCGTCACTCACGGTCTACTCCCACTGACCCCCAGCACCACCTCCTCCACCCGTCACTCACGGTCTACTCCCACTGACCCCCAGCACCACCTCCTCCACCCGTCACTCACGGTCTACTCCCACTGACCCCCAGCACCACCTGCTCCACCCGTCACTCACGGTCTACTCCCACTGACCCCCAGCACCACCTGCTCCACCCGTCACTCACGGTCTACTCCCACTGACCCCCAGCACCACCTGCTCCACCCGTCACTCACGGTCTACTCCCACTGACCCCCAGCACCACCTGCTCCACCCGTCACTCACGGTCCACTCCCACTGACCCCCAGCACCACCTGCTCCACCCGTCACTCACGGTCTACTCCCACTGACCCCCAGCACCACCTGCTCCACCCGTCACTCACGGTCTACTCCCACTGACCCCTAGCACCACCTGCTCCACCCGTCACTCACGGTCTACTCCCACTGACCCCCAGCACCACCTGCTCCACCAGTCACTCACGGTCTACTCCCACTGACCCCTAGCACCACCTGCTCCACCCGTCACTCACGGTCTACTCCCACTGACCCCCAGCACCACCTGCTCCACCCGTCACTCACGGTCTACTCCCACTGACCCCTAGCACCACCTGCTCCACCCATGACTCCAGTCTACTCCCACTGACCCCCAGCACCACCTGCTCCACCCGTCACTCACGGTCTACTCCCACTGACCCCCAGCACCACCTGCTCCACCCGTGACTCCAGTCTACTCCCACTGACCCCCAGCACCACCTCCTCCACCCATGACTCCAGGCTACATGCGTAAAAGGTTATTCCACCTCAGACTACACCACAGTCTGGCTTTCCTTTTAACCTTACTGTAGTTTCAGCCTGGCTATTAGCCGAGACTCGGCCAAACGGGCGTGAACGTGGTTCAACCGCTGAGGATGAAGGCACCAGAAATAAAGTGACCTGGGCTAAACTTCACAAAGGTGCGTGAGAATCTGGGACTGGGTTGTTCTGGGGAGCGGTGTAGATGTGGGCGTGTTCTAGTGGAGAGTGTGGGTACTGGGTTGTTCTGGGGAGCGGTGTAGATGTGGGCGTGTTCTAGTGGAGTGTGTGTTGGGACTGGGTTGTTCTGGGGAGCGGTGTAGATGTGGGCGTGTCCTTGTGGAGAGTGTGTGGGTACTGGGTTGTTCTGGGGAGCGGTGTAGATGTAGGTGTGTTCTAGTGGAGTGTGTGTTGGGACTGGGTTGTTCTGGGGAGTGGAGAGTGTGTAAGATTTAATCTGCCTGGAAAAATGCTTCAAACAAACACCAAATTCAAAGCAGCCACAATTGGGAGGGAGAAAGAGTGAAGTAGCACTGTGAAGAAGCTAGGGAGGGCTTTAGAGAATCCAGTGTATGTGTGTGTGTGTGTGTGTGTGTGTGTGTGTGTGTGTGCCATGTCTGCACCTGTGGTCTGGTCTATCTTTACCCTTAGACTGGCTCAGATGTTTTCTCTTGTTTGAACGCAGGTTAGGTGGGCAACCATACAACCACAAAAAGCTGTCTGTGTGTGGTCCATGGGCATGAAAACTGTGTGTGTGTGTGTGTTACCTTGCAGAGGGCAGTCAGGTCACGGTGTTTGCTCTTGACCAGGAACTCAGCTGTAATGTCTCTGGGAGGCTTCACTTCACTTGCCTCCTTAAACTGCTGATGTAGCTCCTTCACCTTCTCCTTGGTGGCCACCATCTGAGGAAGAAGGAGAGAGAGAGAGAGGGAGAGAGAGAGGGAGAGAGAGGGAGAGGGGGAGAGAGAGGACTATTCATCTGTAGCTAGTCAGTGTGCAGGTTCATTTGTGGTGACTTTCTTCTCCTATACCTTATTAAGCAACTCTTTGAGCTCCTCTTGTGTTTTTACAATCTTTTTCCAGTGTTCAATTTGTTCATCCTTCACATGTTTCTCCTGCAGCCTGGACAACCACACACACACACACCCTCTTAATAAATACTTATCCTCCTGCAGTATGGCAGCACACACACACACACACACACACAGACATTACAGGTGCACAGGGCGACCAGTGAACACATCACACTGCAGCAATGTTTTGTGTCGTAGACCATCATCACAGTTTGTGTAGTAACACTGTGTCTTTCATCCAGTGATATAGTGTTACTGTGGCAAAGGTAATGTGAGATTATGTACCTGTCTGAGTACAGTAGCGGTACTATGATTAAAGCATGTAATCTATGAGAAGCAGTGACTGACTAAGGTCCTGCAAGTGGGTTTGTGATTGGCTGAGATGTTTGCAAGTGGGTCTGTGATTGGCTGAGATGTTTGCAGTGGGTCTGTGATTGGCTGAGATGTTTGCAAGTGGGTCTGTGATTGGCTGAGATGTTTGCAGTGGGTCTGTGATTGGCTGAGATGTTTGGAGTGGGTCTATGATTGGTTGAGGTGCAGCCAGTGCGAGGACACTCACTGAATGACCACCTCAAGAGCCTGGCCCAGAGACACAGGCTTGTTATTAAGGAAGTTAAAGTCCAGCTGATGGCTAAGGTACGAGGTAGCTTCTAGCAGTCTGTTAAATTCCTGTTCCACCATCTCATCTTTCTCCTTTGGAACCTACACACACACACACACACACACACACACACACACACACACACACACACACACACACACACACACACACACACACACACACACACACACACACACACACACACACACACACACACACACACACACACACACACACACACACACACACACCAGACAAAATTATCATCTTGAAGATAACCACAAACAAAACATTTCAGCTGTTAGAGGGGTGAGAATAAACAGCCACACTAGCAAGACTCCAGAAACCAGCTCCGCCCACTCGAGTGGCATGAAATGATCAGAACATGAAATACTCACACTTGTGCATCGCTCGCCCTGCAAGACAGAGAGAGAGAGAGAGGAAGTGTGTGAGGAACACAGTCGTGCAGAAGGCCTGAGAACAGACCGACGTGAAACACCACACCAGCGCTTTGCTCCGCACAGCGACGTTACTGCCTCATTGTTACGGTCAGCATTCCTGCCTGGGGCGGCTGGACGTTAACACAAGAAACGGGAGGGGCCTCTAACATACACGCCCACCTCCAGCGTGACTGGCTCCCATAGACGGCGGGTTCACAGCACATTTACACGTGCCAGTAAACAACCTCAGATTGGTTAAGCTACCTTATTTTTTCACATTTTTAGGATTTGGAAGATTCTCTTGTCCAAACCAGCTCAAATATTCATCAATGTGGCAGCATGCATGCTTGGTTGGGCATCAAAGCCACACTGTTGCTAGCATCTTGATCCACCAGCCCAACCAGGTGAGCTACAGGTGAGCCTGAAGACCAATTATATTCTCAAAAACAGAACAGCTCACACATTCCTTTAGGAGATGGTTCATTGTCACTTTAGTTTGTTGTTGCATTTAACTTTTGAAACACACGCGTGGAGCTATTTCTAATCAAACCGTCTTCGACTAGTTGTGAGGAGGCCCCAGCTCTGGCACACCTGATGCAGCTCACTGTGGCCCCCTGCAGGCCTGGATCTGTGCAGCGCTGCAGAACTGTGCCCAGACACCACCACACGCCACACGGCTCTCCGGGTCGACCCAGTCCTGCACGTGCACCTGATCCAGGACCTGCAGGGGCGGGGGGGTAGATCTGATCCAGGTGGATCAGAGCTGGAGAAATCACGCTCTGCTGAGCATCGAGTTCCTCGTGGCTGAAGCTAACGGCCGTACGGCACCACCTATCCTGAGATACAGGAGGCGTTCTCCTCTACGTGCTCCCGAATGTGCTGCTGTCCGTGTGCTTATGAACTTACCGCTTGGCCGTTAGCCTCGTAGAGGGGGCACTTCTGTTTGATCTTGGCCAGCTCCATGTTCACCTGCTTGCTAATAACAGCCATGGGGTTGCCACCTGAGTTCCAGAGGGAGAGAAGCAGACGGTGAGAACAGACCTAGCAGCAGTTGAGCTGTTGAACATTGCCCCCTGCAGGAGCAAGAAGAATTTGCAGTTGCTAAGCTCAGGCCCGTGCAGCCCTGGCGTTGGAGGTTCGGTAGGAGGTGGAGTGTGACCTGACCCAGGCCCGTGACCACCATGGCTCCCAGGTCTGCCACGTAGTTCCCCTTGCGGAAGGTGGCCACTCTCCCTCCAACACGGTCCTGTCGACAGCAGCAAAACAAGTGGAGTGTAAAACACAAACGGGTCGCGGGACCGTCCGAACCATCACTGAACTGTGAGAAGAGGAAGGGAAGCAGCAGCATCTCCCGAACAGAACCGGGACCGTCTCGCGGCGTGTGTCCTGTGTGCGCGTACGAACGCGAGCGCTACTCACCCTGGCCTCCAGCACCGTGACGTCCATACCGAAACTCTGCAACTGTCTCGCGGCCGCCAGACCAGACACACCTCCGCCAATCACAATCACCTTCCCGGTCTTCTTACCTAAAAACACACACAGACACCCCTCGCATCAGGGCCACACCCACATAGACCTGCCTCACGTCAGGGCCACACCCACACAGACCTGCCTCGCGTCAGGGCCACACCCACACAGACCTGCCTCGCGTCAGGGCCACACCCACACAGACCTGCCTCGCGTCAGGGCCACACCCACACAGACCTGCCTCTCTCCACACCAGCATGGCTCCGGCTTGGTGAGTAAGGCCTCTACTTACTCGGAAGGGGTTTGACTCTCTTGTAGACGCCGAAATTGATCAGCCCGTGTCTCTCCAGGTAGCTGTGGATCCTGTGCACCAGGACAGCATCGCCTGAGGGGACACACACAGCACACCTTTACACACAGCAAAGTCCAGTGTGTGTGTGTGTGTGTGTGTGTGTGTGTGCGTGAGTGAGTGTGTGTGTGCGTGAGTGTGTGTGTGCGTGAGTGTGTGTGTGCGTGAGTGTGTGTGTGCGTGAGTGTGTGTGTGAGTGAAGGTGCAGCGATGGGCTCACTGTTGTAGGGCGCGTCCAGCTGCTGTACGCTGGACTCGAAGGTGAGCTGGACCTTTGGGTTGTCCAACCAGAGCTGGAGCTGGAAACACAGGTGATGGAAAAGCAGAAAGATTCAGGATTCTGGCCAACCCGACGTTGTGTGAATTCCTCCTGACAGAATGACTCTTGGATTGTTTCAGGCCCTTGGTGGCAAAATTATTCTGCACTGACACTGGTAAAATGCTTCAGGATCCATGAAATGACTCAAGACCCACAGACTGACACTGGTGTGTAATGCCACATCTCATCATGAACTCTCTACATTCACTCTACAGACATTCACTCTACAGACATCCCAATGGACACAGCCCAGAACTAAGTGAACCTAGCCGAACACTTTCAAATAATTCATTAACAAACTTTTTTCAAATTAATCTAGCTTCTTTTTACACATAACTGATTTTTTTTTCAAGAATGTCTGCATATTGGACAACTATCCTTCACTCGATGAAAGCAATATCCAGTATAAAAAAAACTTCATAAAACGATACCAGAAAATGTCATATACATGTTTAGCCCTACAACAGTGTCATGGCACAGTGTATGCTTGGACCGGACCAGTTTGTCTGTCGTCCTGATTTGACCTTCCAAACTGCGACTGGTGTCTTAAACCATTCCGACCAATCCGAGGTCTCGTCTTACCGTGCGATTCCGAATGTAGAGGAAGACCTTCTGGGTTTGCTGCGGCCCACTGATGATGTCAGGGAAACAAGCTGCTTCCTGTGAGGTCATCCGGTCATGTGGGAGGCGGCTCTGGAAAGCTGCGCCCTCTAACCCTAAGCAAAAGTCAGGTTATAGGTGAGCCCTCATACTCTCACACGCAGGGACTGTGTCATGGCTCCCAGCTTACACTGGGAATCATTTGTAAGAAAATGCTGTGCGTGCACACACACCCACACACACACCCACAATCAACACAAACAGTGTTTCCACTGACACGCTGCTGGTGCCAAAATGGCAAACAGGGTGATGCTGTTCTTGCAAAATCACAGGTTCTTGGCCACAAACCTTTGTGCTGTTCTGGCTTTAACATTCTGATTTGGTTAGACAGGCGGTTATATACGCCCTCAAAAGAAATAAGTATAATCTGCTGAGGAAAAGCCTGTTCCACCATGTAGTTTATACCAAGTCATCCGGCTTGTTTGCGGATGAAGGAACGCCTACATACACACACATAAATGCAGGGCCCTCGAACCAGTGGAAAGGCTACAAGATCTAGCATGAGAACCAGCACTCTGGTGGTGTAAAAGTGGTAACAGCATCTCTGGTGAGGAGCTCTACTTACACTTACACACACACACACACACACACACACACCGAGCTATGTACTATGAAGTATGAGATGATTCTTTCCAGTGGCACTTCCCTAGCTACCTTTCATAACCAGATACACTGAGCTTGAATAATCACACATCAGGTTAAATGAAGCTGCCTTCTGTACAAATACATTTTGTCAGAACAAATACATTTGCTTCTTTCCTGTTGCTGGCTTTTTACTCAACTTGCAATTCATGGATGCGGATAATACATGTATCTGTAAAATCCTAAAATCCTGCTGGTCTGGGTTCTTCGCTGAAAGCTACTTGGGAGCCAACAGCGCCCCCTTGTGGAGAATACAGCTCGGTTATAGTATTTGAATGAGAGCAAGTTGCAAGAAAGGTCCATGTGGTTCTTTGACTCTA